>NC_084977.1:5570582-5872997 GCF_963691925.1 Scomber scombrus | reverse complement strand
TCTGTGTTCCAACTTGTTCCCGGTGCCTGTCAGCATGTTTTCCTCTTGTCAGCAGCGATTGAGTGTGGGCTTGTGTCACCCTTGTACCACCGCTGTAACAGGATCATTGACAGGCCAGTGACACTGCCCAACCAGATAATGGAAACCTATTGATTTTTCTTCTTTTTTTTTTTTTTTTTTTTCACACAGACAGTCTGTAGCACTTCTGAACAACTGGCCAAAGGACAGGTCATGATCAATGGGTCCTGATATCTGGATCACTGCTGCCATGGACACTGAACAGGAAAAAAAAACAAGTCTAGCTGACAAAAAAAAAAGTCCCATTAGTTAATGTGCAATTTCTCCAGATGCAGTAATGATAAAAACATTCAAACTAAGTTCTGAGTTAAAAATTGACTTCGGTGGCTCATAATCTAATGTAACAAAAAGCACAATGCAGTTAAAGGTCTTCTCACTTTTCAACCTTTTCTTATTTTAATTTGCTAAATCAATATCAGGTGTTACATCTGAATTAAATGCAGGGTTTCTCCCTGTTTTGTGCGTGCAGGGGTCGCCATTTGCAGTTTTAATGGAGCAATCTCCAGAGACGAGGCCCCTTTGATACCCATGGCAATGATAAGCATGCATTGGTTGCCTACAATTGGACCCCCATGGCAGATGGTGAGTGTGGGTCCTGAAACAACACATTTCTTTATGTCAGGCTTGTCCCTCTCTCTCTCTCCAGCCAGTGGAATAATGAAAAGCCCAATTCTGGTCATGGCTAACTCAATCTCATTATAATCTCTCCTTTTTTATTCATTCGGCCCCTTGGGATGCTGTCTGCCAGCGATGTGGCTTTCAACCTCCAGAGAGAACATCTTTTGAAACAGCCAGGAGACCTAATGAAGTCACAGAGTGGCACAATTATTTCCCAAAGAAGGAGCATTAATGTACTTCAAAATTCCCTCCGGAGAAGCATGATGACAATTGGTTTGTACAGCTTTGATCGCTGCTTTAAATACTGCCCAAGATAAACTGCAGGGTTAGCCCCCTTTGCCACTGGTAAGTAGAAAACCCAGATGTGGCTATCAAGCATTGGATACATCAAACACTCAGCCTGCAACACTTAAAACACAAGTTTAAAATAGCACATAGCCTTAGAATTACTTTCTGTTGGGAATAATGGCGCAAAGTCACACTGGAATCTTAATTTTTTTACCTATTAGGGGCAACAAATTGTGTTTAATAGGACAAATACAATTGGACCATGTGTTGTGGGCAGGAAATAGTCCATTGTCACGTACCTTTAAACAACTGAAAGGTTACATTATGAAGTTTTTCCATCAGATTTTAATTAAATATTAATGTATTTATCAAGTTTATTTATGCTACTGCTTATAGGACATTTGTCACAACTGTAGTCAGTGGAGTAAGCACAGATTACATGGTAAACAAGGATTTTCCCCCTAAAAAGGAGACTTAACTGACATTGAAAGACTGTAACTGTAATTAAACTGAGGTTAAGTCAGTATTGACATGTCAATGAGTGAATCAAGATAGTAAAATGAACATTTATTGACATAAAATATGAATAACGACTTTAATACAGATATAGCAGACTAAACATAGTGGGTAAACCTAAGGACTACGAGGAAATAACTGTAGATTCTTCAGTTCAATTTTAAATGAAGAGCTGTGAGCATCAATGCATTGTCCTTGCTGTGTTGTTGGCCCTGAACTCAACACTGAGCTTCCAAAACACCTTGAAGAATAAAAACCTGACAGTTGCAATGTTTGTACATTTTCTCATACCGATCACTGTAGCTATCCCTTAATTTGTTAATTCACTATAATGCTTTTTCACCTGATGTTGTATATCCACAGACTTTTGGCTCATCTCCTCCTTTAGCATCATCTTATGTGATAAACAGCATTCTCTTGCAAATTAAGTCTTTTGTTCTACCTAAATCTCGCACAGCTTGCTCAATTATCCACTCTTGTCAAAGCCTTTGTCCACTCCACCTAAACTGCTGTTGTAAATGATCTCTGCAGTTACCAAGTAGCCAGATGCTACTCCCACCTTAAATTGCCTTTATGTGGTAAAACTGTGGCGTAACGGTGCCAAGATCTATTCTCCAATGTAAACACTGAATTGTTACTCTGTTTTTTTTTGGCGCCACTAAAACTGTTTTAGTGTATTTAGCTTTAAGAATAATTCCTTAAATTCTTAGCAGTGACATTCAATTTTATATCATGCAACTTCTTCAATGATTTGACTTATTTCTACACAGTGTCCTACTAAAGCTGTATTAGAATCTGAATGCTAAGCCTAAAACCTATCAAGCCTGAGCAGGAATTAACAAATTCTAATGATGAAAACTCTGAATTGCACTACACATTAAGCAGTACTAAACCTCTACATTTTTAAAATCTTCAGTATAACAATCTCAATTTTTCCAGAAGATAAATAAATGATGACTTCTGGTCAAATAACCAGTGTAAATCTACAGTTCTATTCCTTTTTAAAGATGTTTACATTATATTATAGTTATTGGCATCTAATAAAATGTGAGAAACTATCATGAGACATAAAGGCATTGCTGAAAGCAACATACACATTGTAAATATACATCATAATATTGATGCAATATATTAATTTCCCTTTCTTAATCTGAGTTGTTCATTTAAAACACGAGTTTTTATCAAAACAGTTAAGTGTAAGTTGTGTCTTTAAGCAATGAGAGAAGCAATTTCAGTTATTATTCTTGTCGGGTTGGATGAGCACGGTAAATGTACTATAAAAAAAGTGCAACATCATTTCAAAATGTCATCTTTGCACTTTGCATAGCCTGCTCTCCTGTCTGAAAGTGTTGTTTGCTACCCTGCAAAATAAGCCCCAAGTTCTGAGAGCTGTAAGGATTGGAGGACAGGTGATGGACATGCATAATGTTCAGCAGCAGCAGTCTAGACTTTTTTAAAAGGATGACTTTAAGCATGGCATCACTAATTACAACACATTCTTACATGACAACCAAAAAACTAAATCAATTGAACCCAAAGCTCATGTTTTGGAAGCTTTTGGAAATGGAGAGCTGCCAAAATGAGAAAAAATAACTCTCACGGTATATTGTTATAACTGGAAAGTTTTCTTGTTATAACTTGAGACGTTTCTCATTATAAAAAGATGTTCACGGCTATAATGAGAACAGGATCTCAGAAGTTACACTGATGGCTAAGCAGGAAAACAAACAATGACAGAACACGCTGTCCCAACATAATGCAACATGTTCAACCTCACTTTGATTAAGCAAGATTCGCTCTGTGATGCAGGCACAAAGAGGCGGAAACCTGCAAACTAACGACGGTCCCGTGTACACTGCTTAACAAGAGCACTATTTCATTACGTGTGTTGCAATAGAACGTGAGACATGAAGTTAATTCAAATGCTCAGTCACAGGGGTTCCTGTCGTGTCGGAGTCACATCACTGCTTTTAACTTTTCTCACAATGACAAAAAGTTTCTCCTGCCAAGAGAGACTTAGAAAAATTAGAAAAATCCTTTTTGACAACAAAAAGTTACAAGAAACAGACATTTGGATATATTCTTCATTTTAAAATGAGAATTTTTTCTCAATAACAAGGCACTTTTTTATCATGACAAAAATATGAGGGGTTTTTTTCCTCACAATGGCAGCTCTGCACTGCCAGACCAGCTTATACTGAGGAAATATTTGGTGCTGGTGCCGCTCAGACTTCCACTGTGAATTTTACCATTATTGTCCATCATTTATAAAGCAGTCAAAAACATAAATCCTATAAGATGTATTAGCTAAGTTGATAAGGCAAAGCATTGCAAGAGAATATCATATAATTTGGTTTTGGTTATACATAAAGGTACAATTAAGATACTATGATTAAGAAGTCTTGATTAACTAGCACATATTCATATAAACAGTAGCAGGATTCATTTAAAATAATGTGCTGAACAGACATATAAACAGTGTGCAAAATCAGAACGAAGCTTGTACAACTCTACTCAGGGTCTGGGTGCTCATGTGATGTGCTTATTTGTATTTTCTGATGAAGACCTAAAACCTCTACCATCCCTGTCCCTGAGTAGGGCACGCTGTTTTGCAGAAGGTGCCTCTGTAAATGTTTGATCCAATCCTCCTGGATAGACAGTGGACCCTGGAAGACTAGGTCGCAGAATCTGCAGAAATAAAGCAAAGGGAGAGTGAATGCACTATCATGTTCTTCCAGTACCAAATGTGTAAGTTACTGTTTTCTACAGTATCAACACCCAGTTGCATATTCCTTATGTATAGGAACTGGCGTAGAGGTCAGGTGATCTCTGCAGCCACCAATTTCACAAGAGTGGTAAGAGATGTACGAGAGGACAACATTTGTAACTTCATGGTATAAGAGAGAATTCAAGAGTTGATTCTCTCAAATGCCAGAGGTGCAAAGGAGTCAGTGGAAGCTAGTGAAGGAAAAGTTGATGTCCACTGATGACTGTTCTCACAGTTTGCAGCTCCTTCATAGTTTAGAGTGGATTGTTTTGTGAGGGCTGCAGTATCTGCCCCACTTCCCCTTTTTGTCAAATGCTTCCCATTTTACTTTTAAGCTGACTCAGTGGTCTCCCAAGCAGCTACAGGATAGACTACACAAACAGTGGTTTCCCAGGAGAACTGAGTACACTAACAAACAAAGAAAAAGCCAGTGCTTCAATGTTCGCACTCTCAAAGGAGTTGTAGCTCTTGAGATATTTGGCAAGCCATGTGGCCCATATTTGTGGAAAATATTGGGTCTGGAAGAGGATAGACACAATAGTTAGCATAGTAATGTTAAGAAGAGATACACCTATTAGGCAAGGGAATACATTTGTCATACATGAACTGATCTTTGGAAGCTTGCTGGCCTGTGTTACAGCGGGGGAAGAGGAAATGTCTGTTCCTGAACTGGCCGAGGCTGTTCAGAAGGAGAGTGAACACACTGTCATATTGACAGGGCGGATCAGGCCTTGGGAGAGGATCCCACAGCATGTTTTTTACCATACAGGCCTAAGACTAGGACAGGCATAGGTGACTTACTTACATGCTTATACAAATGTGCAAACTAAAGAGGGACAGGAGCAAGCTGACCATACCTGTCCCAGCAAGGAAAATCAGTGATCTCACAAACCACCAAATCCCAGGTTGAAATTTATCTGTTCAGGGACTGATGACAGATGATAGATTTGAGTATAAGAATTTTAAAATGACTTAAGCAACAGGCTACTGTGTGCATGGTCAAAGGACCAGTGTCAGAGTCATCTGTGCTTGCTCTCTGGGCCTGCTCTACAAGACCAGGTGGGATCCCTCTCAGAGACCAGAGTTCCAGGACTTGATGTTGGATCCCAGACTGTGCTATGTCAGTTTTCATATGATTTTTGAAACATGTTGCAGGGAACACGCAGTACATCCTTAAAGCCCCTGATATCTTGCAGTCCCTCCAGGAACTCTTCATCTCAAGAGAGTGGGGGTGGTAGCTGTAATTAAGACAAATATAGGAATATGAGTTGGCTGAAGGGGAATGCAAACTTGTTTGCCAATTCTATAAGTAAAGTCTGGGAATCCATCACAAGGTCCACCGTGGAGTATGGGGTTGGTTGTCAGTGGGCTGGAGAATGCCACATTTGAGCCTCTGTTCGTGCAAATGAAGTGGTGTCAATAAATACTGCCATCCTGCTAGCCCTGGCTTCTGCCAAAAGGATGATGGAGCTACAGGCTCTGTCAACTTGTACACTTCTGAATTAAGGTGCAGTGGTGGTCCTTTGACAGTTGAATCATGCCCTCTATATCTTCTCAGACTAGTTTCATGCCATTGTTTCATGGCAAAGGGTGTGGGCCCCCCCAAACCTCAAAGGCCTGGCTTTCTCACTGGACTGAGAATGTTATACAGTAGGCCTATGTGGACGATGCCACTACAATCTGTTGTCATGGTATGGCTGCATAATGGGTGTTATTGCACCACTGGTAAGTATGTTCAACTGCTACTTAGTCTGTCATATCCATACTTACACTGTTCTACTCTCGTAATGTGCTTGCAACCACTTTCATTCTTTGGGGAGCGGGTGCTCAGCAGTTGCTATTCGTATTGGTCTCCTGGGTGGAAATCAGTGATCCTAGCTGAGAAATGACCACCTATCTAATTCAGTCAGCTATGTGGCTGGTGGGTTGGTTTATGAGTCTTCTCATCTATTCCAATTGGGCCCTAGTGTCTTGCAAGCTTGGAGAGCCTTGTTCCCGTACAGAAGAAATATGTAACTGGGTAGAGAGACCTCTCGCTTCACTGCTTTCTCAGAGAACCATGGTTACATGTGTAACACTCCATTGTACCTGCAGGTGAGTGTGTATATCTCAGCATTCATGGAGGGTAAAATCTTCTTTTTTAGCCCAGGCCTTAGTCTTGGCTTCTTCTGTTTGTAATCATAACCTACAAGGACGAAACACCACACTGCTGTATCTGAGACAAAGTATTAAGTTATCACTGATAGGAGGCATAAATGCATAATCCCAAAGCCAAAAATATAAAATATATTTTAATAGTCAACGTCCATTTTTTAATGAATGTACATTGGGACAGACTGATTCATCGGATGTGCCAATGCAGCATTAATCACATTTATTTGGTTCCACAGATTGCACCACTTAGACCCCAACTTTGATTGCATGGCACAGGAAACAAATATGATGACACCATGCTTTTGTACACTGTCAAAAACATACCTTGGCCTTCCAAAATGGCAATCCTCTTCCTGCATGAACAGGCTTGAAGTGGACCAGACAGACTGACAGCATTGGGGAAGCTGCTGTTACACTGAAGACATAATTTATTTGAATCACATCCTCCTGAAAGACAGAACATTGAAAAATTTAATTAACTCCAAGAGAATAAAGCAAATGGACTTAAACACTGAGTCTGGAAGTATGTGATTGTCTTTTAAATAAAAAGTTTTAACGTAAAATGTGATTGGATAATGTTCATTTTAATACAATTTAGCTTATACTTAAATCTTAAATAAAAGCGTATCATACGTTAGATAGTATTTAAGGAGAACATTATCCTAGGATAGAGTCTGAGTTTATGCAGTAATTTTATTATCAAGCAAAGCTGTTACTCCCACTGTGCTCTAAACTCTTCTTCCACCTGGTTTGATTCTAAGCATCTGATTTGCACTCTCCTGTTTGGAAAGTGTTACTGGTAAAGTTTAACACAATCTCGTGTCTTCAGGGGGCCTATTTTCACATACGCCACCTCATGAGAGTCACGGAGGATTCATAAACCACACACACAAAAAAATCACAGATCTGTTAGTCCTATGACAGAAAGCTGTACTGCTGTGCGCCACATTCAGAATTAGACAGTAATGTGGTTTTCTTTCAAAATTAACTGAAGCAGGTTGCCCAGACTTCATGAAAATGAACCTGATATTTCTTTTTAAGGAGAATTTAGCTTTAGAAGAATATATTCAGTGATGCTGTGATCATGTCTTCACAGATAGAAAGAAGGAATATTGATTCTTAATGGTTGTCCTGTTAAATGACTTATCTATATGTTGTTTTAAACTTACATGTACTAATATCCTACCAGTATATTACATTTGCAATCTATATCACTTTTCAGGAGGCAGCAGTAAATTGCAGCTGCCACTATAACGCCATGGAGCACCATACAGTTCAGTTTAAAATAGAAGTCAAAACAGAGCTATTTGATTTTAAATCTTTTCCATCATCTTTTTTGGTACCTGACTGAAAGTTTGATTTGGACACACATTAAACAAAGGTGTATAAACACAGATGATGGGCTTCAAGCTCAACATCAAGAGGATCTTATGATTTTTTAATGTGAACTTCAAAAGTACTTTGGCGACATTCATAGTACAGTATGTGTTTTTTTTTTCATAAATCAAATGACTGAACTATTCTCACATTGTTTTACTGGCTTCTGTCTACAGTGTTCAGGTACTGCGATACTATAAATGTGTAATTAAATATTGATTAAAATGAGACGACTGTTGACTACAATAAACAAATTCCCTGCAATTGAACTTAGAGGCCAAAAGGTCCCCAAGATATATATTACTTTTACATTGTCACTTTCGTTTTAACTGCCAAGTGTTGTGTATGTATCCAGAATATATGAATGTTTAGGTCAAATGAAAAACCAGAAATATGCTACATATATGCTTTTTATGAGTGGTTTTGCCAAATATCTTCAAATCAGGTACACTTCACATGATTGCTGCAATAAGCTTTAGATGCAGTTGCTTTTGTACCTCCAACAGTGTGTAAATCAACTTGCAGACATGAAAGATGCCTAAGATGTTTTGGTACTAATGTAAGTTACATAGTACAAACCTTCATATTGTGAAGGTGCTAAAACATGCCCTTTGAGAGACTGTTAAACATCACATTGCTATCAAACCCTGAGCATTAAATTCATACCATGAGTCCAGTTTGGTTCCACGCTGGTCATCTCTGTCTCTTCCTCTTTGGTAATATCATGGAGCTTGGTTGCATAGACTTCCTGCTTGTTTCTTACTGTAAGCTCCATACTTTCCTGTCTTGCCTTGAGAAGTTCAACTAAAATGCTTGAGGAGGCCTTGGTGCCTCTATGTGCTTCTAACTGTAGCTTTTTCTGCTCTGAGAAGGCTTCTGTCTCCTTTTTTGGTACAAAGCTGTCCAATATGGGACTCCTCATCTCATACTGGATTTTCACTGGCAGTCCAGTACGCATCAGGAACAAGCCATTGCTGTTGATGAACTTCTGAGAGACAAAAGGCTGTGAGTGGCTCTTGTTGAGGACCTGGAGGATATTGAGATGCTCCTTTTTGTCCTGTAGGAGTTCATTTAGGATGCACAGGGGGGACTTACTGCTACTAGTAACACTTCTCCCAATTCGTTTCAGGTGTCCCCTCACGTGGTTCGACAGGCCAGTCTTAGTATCAAACCAACCCCAGCACAAGGGACATGTGTGCTCTCCTTGTGTTTCTGGCTTAACAGCTGTAATACAAGTTCAGAAGATTGATAAAATACATGAAATTATAGAACAAGAACGCTATTCACACTCAAACAAGGTCATTTTAAAGAAATAGTTTGACATGTTGGAAAATATTCTTATATACTTCCTTTCTGTAAGCAAGATGAGAGGATTGCTACCATTCTCATGTCTGTATAGTAAATATGTAGCAGGGGCCAGCAGCCAGTGACTGGAAGCAGGGAAACAGCTAGCATGGCACTATCAAAGGGGCCAGGTGCTAGGCAACCAGGGGAGGCTTCAAGAAGGTATTGGTCCTGGCCAAGAAATAGCCTAGCTCACAACCACCTGAGAATTGTCATTTTGACACTAACTTTTGCATGGATTACACAAACTAGATACAATACTGTTGTGAGCTTCTACAGGGTGTTGATTATTTTGTTACCTTTGGACAAAGTCAGGGTAGCTGTCCCCCCCCCCTTTTCCAGTCAGCTAGTCTAACCAGCTGCTGGCTGTACAAACAAGAAATTGTTATTGATTCTCTTCTCTAACTCTAACCAGAAAATGTTGTCTTCATTAAAAAGAAGAGAGAAACTGTTCTGAATTGGTATTTGTAACAAGACTTTAACTAATATTATCACCTTTTCTCAGTTTCCTCATGCCAGTGGGGATCCTTCTACGGATTCGCGGCTGCCGGTCCTGCAGCGCCACTTGCTCCGGCGAAACCATGTGACGAGCGTTGTAACTCAAGCCAACGCGGTGTAGGTGCCCTCGCACATGATTGGACAGACCCACTCCAGACTCAAACATAGCAGGGCAGTACGGGCAGAGCTTGTGTTCCACACCCGACGTGGGCAAAACGTCAAGGCTATCACCTGTAGACGTACAAGGCGACTCCAGGGAACCATCACACACTGCAGTTTCGATGTACTCCTCCTTGATTATGAGTTGCTCTATGTCACTGCAGTCTTCATCTCCATCATCTACATTCTTGAGCACATGGGAGCTTTGGTCTTTGGCTGAAAACCTCTGCCTCTTTCTGAAATACCTCCGAGCATACGGGTTCCTTTCATTCTCGCTGCTTTCCAAAAAGCTGCCGTCATCACTGAAGTTATCGTTGCCCTCGCAGCCTTTCTCTAGCTCCCTATCTGCACACTGCTTGTGAAGCCTCTGGCTAAGCCTTGGCAATATATTTCCATTCATATTGTCAATACTCTTACGCAGAGGTGCTGCCATTTTTCTTACTGATGGAGAATTTCGGTTTGCTGACTCTTGCGAACTCCCACTTGCCGGGTCGTTCCCGTTTCCCTGATGGAACATCTGGTCTAATTTAGGATTTCTGGTTGATAGTAAAAAATCTATGGTTGCAGGACAGTTTGTCTTTGCTGAGCTGCCAAAAGCCTTGTGGTCATTCTTTTCATCATCCTGTTCAACACAGGTGAGATCAGTTGCCACATCTAATTTTTCTGCGGGTTGTAGGAGTAACTTTCCATGCTTGTCGATCCTCCACAAAGATGGTGACAGTGTGTTTTCGGTACAACACTTTATATTTTTTGTGTTGGACTTTTTAATGTAAATGTCCCCTTTTTGACCTGGCCATTGGGGGAAATGGGCTGTTCCCCCAAAACTAGACTGTGGTTTTGACCTGGCAATATTTGGCTGTTCAGCAAACTTCTTATAATTACCACCATGTGATCGCTGACGCTCCGACTCTGAATGTCTTTCCAGTATTGCTTTGTCCCTGCGAGTGAAAAAACCCATTTGACACTGAACATGAACATGGTCTGCTTCCTCTGCATCATTAGTCATTTTCCTGTATTGAGTCTGGTGTGTGTTAAGGTGTGCGACATGTAAGTGTGCTTCAAGAGCCTGCTGCGTCAATGTAATGTAGTTACACTCCTCACAGAAGTAATAGTGTTTTAGATTATCATGTGTTTTGGCATGCTGGACGAAGATTTTAGGGCAATTACAGCCAAATCCACACTGAGGGCACTGCACTGTGCAACCCCCATCTTCAAATTCAGTGCTTTTGAGAACTTTGATTTCCTCCATAAGTTTTTCCAGCCTGTCTTGGTGAATAATAATGTGCCTCATGAGAGAGTTCCTATCACAGAACAAACGCCCACACTCCCTGCATATAAAGGGCTGTGAAACATTGTCACTGTTCACCTGATTATGCTTGCCTAAATGATACATCATATGTCTATGGAAATGTCTTTTTTCTTTGAAATTAACATTGCATATTGTGCAAGAAAAGAAAAGTGGATCTTGTTCAAGTTGCTCTGTCTTCACTTGTTCCACTTTAAGACTAAAACTGTCTTCGTCTTCAGGGTCATTTTCCTCCTTACAGCCTTCCTGTGCTGTGCTATACACATGGTGCTCACAGTCTACAGCTGGACTCCTGCAAAGATCTTTGAATGGCACAACTGAATATTTATTATCAGGTTGTGTACCAATAGACTTGTGTTTGTTGGCGACATTTTCGACATTATTAACTCTGCAAAAATGTCTGTATGTGTGATTTAAGCTGTTGTTAACCTTTTCTAGAGAGCTTGATGTTCTTATTACATGTGTATTGTGCTTCCTGTGTCTTTGGTGCATCACTTTGGTCTCCAGCCTTCTGTCATTGTGCAAGAAGCCCTCTTTTACCGAATCCCATCTGATTACTTCACTATCATCATAATCGTCCGAGGAGCTTTCAGACCATTCTGCATCCCGTCGAGATCTTGTTTTTATTGTCTGTTTTGTCAAAGGTTGGCTAATGTGCATTTGCTCTGCACTGTCACCTGACAGTGTGGAATAGGCCAGTTTAGACTCATTCTCCTCCGAGTGAGACAGTGGCGTGTTGACACCTGGCTGTGTGGCCAGTGTTTTTACGACGGGCCCCGCTGTGTTCTTCCAAGCGTCTGATTGAAGCTCACTAGGTGGTGGTAACACCTCAGGGCTTTTGTCCTTCTCTGGTTGCCACGCGGCATCCAGGACATTGTTGGATAAAACAGTGCCTTTGTTCAGGACACAGTGTACCTCTGAGGTGGGGTGTGAACCAGGTCCATTAACAAGTGCTCCTGAAGGCAATGAATTGCCTGCATGGGGAACAGCAGGGACACTCCTATATACAAATGGATTCGGCTGGGTTCCATTTAAAGGGTTTTCGTGTTCATCTGAGGACAGACCTGCAGCATTGTTCTTCAGGGAGAATGTGTGACTCTGTAATGGCTCCTGAGTACGACCTGGGCTGTCAGACACCGGTTCCACATCTTTGTCCTCTTGTGCATTTGGTTTCAGATCAGACATAGTAGCAATACTTTCTGAAATATAAAAGAATATCACAATATTATACAAAAACTGCACAAAAGTCTACTCCGTATGTATATTTCTACTTCAAGCATGACACGCCTTATACGCACATTACTTTCTTTATTCAAGTGCAGTATTCCAACACGTGAAGACAATTTGCCAAAGAAATAATGCAAATTACAAATAAAAACCATTATAATAAAAACAAGGTTTTTTTATTATTAAAGTTGAAAATATGGAACTGTTAAAAAACATCGTTTTTTGGGCTATTCCCACTGCTTTGTAAAATGAGAGTGGTATTATTCTGTGCCACATTATGATTTTCCAACACTCTCTTTCGCCACCTCTATTCACAACAAACCCTGCTGTTAGCCCTGAATACCCTGGCGAGGATGCTTAATTATGTGAGCGTACCTCAGGGATACAACCTTCCTGCTTCTCCACCTAAAGTTCTCAGTCGTCTGCTAAAATTGACCAATTTCCATGGGAACAAAGTACACCTCCAATGAGATCATATTGCGTCTTATCACTCCGTGATGGTGCCAACACAGATCCCAGCATGAGACCGTTGTTACTTGAATCCTGACAAATTGGCAGGCACACAATCTGTCTCAAACACAAACACAGACCCACACAAAGAAAACATACACCTGCACTTACACACACACATGGACCAGCTTGTGAATGGTTAAATTCAAGGCAAAACACAGAGATTTTTTTGTGGTTTTAGTACTTGCATTTGCACAATTTGAGTTAGTAAATAGTATTATAATCATCATTCAATATATAATGATCTAACATACATTTTACAACAAATTTTATTACGTGTCCAGAGCTGATTTCGTTTAAAATGTATGCTCAGTGGATTTGGCATCCAGGGCTGCTTGCTCTCTACAGGAAGCTGCGTTGCTAACGAAGTGGTAAATTCAGTGTTAATGAGTGGCTTCACTGTTACCACCTCAGAGGTAAAACCTTCCGAGCTCCATATTCTCTCCATCTGTTGTGGTGTTAAAGGTTCGAACGGGGGAACAGACGTTCTACATTTAAAGCAAACTTCACTGTTACCCCCAAACGGCAGGGTGGCAAAACCATCAAAATATCTTGGTTCAAAATGTGCGAGGCTCATTAGCAGCCAACTCACACAACTTCACTTCTATATACAGTGTAATGAACAGAGGTTCAACACAAATGCATTTTTTTTTCAAAAAAACTGCATTTTCTTCTATTTACTTCACTTAGTCAATGTTAAAAGGCTGACTTTGCCTTGCCTGAAGATGTTTACAGGGATTATAAGATTTAATACAGTTAAGCTGTACTGTATATGCACAGATCAATCTGCCATGAGCTTTTACTAACCCTGTCTGGTATTTTCCCCAAGACACTCATAGTTTGGTAAATGAGATTGTGTTTTGTTAGACAATAGAAAACAAACTACAACACTGCACCATTGTGTATCAAATACTTTTTGTCCTGCAGCATCTAAAGTTTGAAAATGATGTTTGTATTTCTGTATATGCTATAAATAAACGTCTGGAGTTACCAGTTCATTAGGCACATCTGTACAATCCGATGTAATCCAATACAATAACCCTGCAATAAATTGCTCATGGTGCGATGGTGTAAATTAAAGAGTATGGTCTAGACCTACTCCATATGAAAAGTGCCCTGAGATAACTTGTGTGGTGTGATTTGGCCCCCAAATAAATAAAATTGACTTGACTTGTCTATCAAAGTGACATTAACGAGCGATGTCTCTAATAATCTGCCTCAGGCAAACAAAATATTAGACCAGCCAGACCGGCCAGTTTATCAAATACACTATTGCTATCCAGTACAACAGCCGTGCCATGAATTCTACCTTTATGAAGCTTAAAATGATTCATCTTTGTTGGCACTGCTAAAGATGTTTTAACTTAACTAGGTTTACTAATGTTGTCATAGTTAATGTTGGTGTTTTACCGGATGGCATTATAGTTAAAGGTGTATACTATTCTAACCAACCATAATTAAACATAAGCTTTATAAAAATAGAAAATATTGTTATTCTGTTGTGCTGGATTGCTTTAGAATATATAGATACACTGATTACACTGGAAACATGTTCATAACAATCAACTATGAGTATGAGTTTCTCCCTTTTTTTTAAAATTATGACTTTCAACTCAAAATCAATTTAAAAGCATTAATTTATATTTTACCACCAGCGAGTTATGGGGTTCAAAATTGATTTCATGCAGCACGCAGTGAAAGTTGGTGGGCTGGGAAGCATGCCATGTACTCACATCACTATTGCTTTGAGTCTGGCTCACAACCTCAGCGCCTGTCATGCCCTATTCTCTTTCATCTCCCTGTCATTCTCTGCTCCGCACAATCTAATCTAATGAAAACACCGAAACATTTGCCTGCAAGTTTTTTTTTTTTGCCACAAATTACTTGTGTCATTAATTCAAGTCACTATGTAAGCAGTAATTTTACACGTGTTCTTTAAGGCGAATATCACTACAACGGCAGGTGTACATGTCTACGAGTCGACGATCTGCTTTCATCACAATGATGCGATGATATGACGAGTGCAAAGGTCAAGAATTATTATTGTGAGAGCACATCTAAATGAAAAGAAAACTAAATAAATAAAAAGCTGCGGTAGTGTTTAGAGGACATGCCGGTCTTTGTAGCCGTGTTTCTTTTGAATCTTCAGAAAGACGTAAAACAAGAGCAGTATGTTATTCAAATGATGCAAATAAAGTCAACTTTATTTTTAGAAAAAACTTGTGTAGTCATAAACTAAAATTATTTCTCCTAGTATCTACATTTTAAACTGTTCTTGAGCAAGATACCCTCTGTCTCTCAACGTTCTCCCTATCTATATGTCTGGAAAAAACGTACATTCTTTTGGGCACAAGAATCTGCTAAATGGAAGTAATGTAATATAAACAGGGCAACCAGCAAAGACAGAAAAAATGTTGGACTATGGGAAAAATCAATAACAATAACTTGTTCATAACCTGTCATAACAATAACTTGAAAAATATTGCATTGTGCCCACAAGGGGAGACACTGTTAGAAGACTGGACGACTAACATTTAAATGTTAAAACAGCATAAAGTCAAGCTTTTTGTAATTTTGACAGCGAGCACTGAAAAGTTGCCTTTTCGGTATGCTTTCAAGAGTTTGTGTTGTTTGACACAAACCCTTGAATGTTTGACTTTTTTTAAGTTGCCAGAGTATGAGTCAGAGTCAGACTTTGAGATGAGGACAAAGACAGACAGGATTCAGTATAGAGGAAGGAGAAGAGAGTTCAGGAGGGAAAGAAAGCTTCAGTTAAGGATAGGAAGGAGGAAAATAATGACACTTATATGGTTCAATAGAGTCTGGGACAAATCTTGTAATGTCAATGAATTAATGAAATCCTCAGGACTTAGTTAAAATGGCTAAAAACTGAATGCCTTAATTTACTTACTGATTTCTTTTTGTGTGTGTGAATTTATTTGGACTATTTCCTATGACACGTGATAGGAATCTAAGGTTTATACTGCTTTTGCCATTTGTTTTTTGAATACAGAAAGGTTCAAATGACACACAATTATCCCTTACATACTGTTCATATTCCACACCCGTGGTCAGTTTTGACCCGGTCTAAGATTCCCCTCATAAAAAATGTCTGATACCAAATTTTCACAGAAAGCATCAAAAGCCGATCTGACTGATCAATAAATGTGTGATTAAACCTTGATTAATGATTCAGAGAGCAGAGAGAGTGTATTTTTTTAGGTTTTACACCACTCATCATCACAATATCATGTCCTATTTTACCTAAGACATGAAAATATAACATAGCAATAATGATTTAAATGTATTTTATGTAAACTGAAAATGACAAGAACTTTATGGAACTGTGGGGTTTATTGTATAACCATTAGAGCCATCAGTCTTCACTGCTACATCATAAAAAGAAATCCTCATAACTACTATCTTATTAAAACTATTAACTATTCATTTAACTAAAAGAAATGTCAATAGATATGGGTCAAAACTGACCCGGAACAGCGTCAATGGACAAAAATGTGTAGCACCTGTAACATTTTAAAATATGTTTGTACATTTTGGGCCATTTTAGGAAAAGCCATCAAATTTCAGGGTAAAACAGGTCAAAACAGGTCAAATTTGACCTGAAGAGTATGTAAGGGTTAACATGTAAATGTATTTTCCCTTCCCCTTTTTCAACATTCTTGTCATTTGTGGTGAAGCAAAACAATAGAGAAGATACAGTAAATAAATCACACAAGAGCTGAAACAATTGGTTAATTGATTGATTTGTTATTTATCACTAAACAATGCCAAGAAGTTGATTGTACCGGCTTTTTCTGTTTTATATAATTAATGAGCATTTTTCACATTTTTTTGACATTTTAAAGACAAAATTCTAAATTGAGAAAATAATCTACAGATTTAATGATAGTGAAAATAATAATGGTATGTCAAATTCCTGTTGTTGGACAAAAGTGTTTTAGAAAATACATTCATTGTGTCATTTCTTTACCATCTTTAGACTTATTAGAAGTTATTATTTAAGTAAAAAATTGAAAGACACAAACTTTGAATCTCTGGAGAACAACAAACATATCGAGGAGGAAAAGTTTGACGCTGTAGGCTTGTAAGACTGTGAATGTCTAAGCAAATTCCTTCTTCCTGTACAACTTGAAGACCCGGGCTGGCAGCACAGTGGAGACAGCGCTGAAGACCAACTGGGACCAGTCAGCCAAACCATTTCAACTGCTGGAGCTGTCTGTATGGATCAACAGCCAACCCTATATTCCTCTTCCATCGCCTTTGCTAGAGAAATGTCTAAACAAGGGGGGCCACGGTCCCTCAAGTACTGCACTACACAACTTCCTCAGCTAATGGGATCTATTGATTTATTTGACACAATGTGAATTTATGAAGCTGCCTCTTTAGTGTGAGAGTATCAAAGCGTGGCTCAAAACAAACAGACAGAGATTCAGCTCGACACTCCGGTAATCCCAAGGTGAGTATGTTCTCTCAGCGAAGGTGCCACAGAAAAAAAAAAAAGCGCTGTTAAGTTGTTCTTCTTCTATCTTAGCCCTGCAGTTACTCACAGTATCAAACAGCAGAAAAGAACAAGGAGGAAATTAGCAACACAACACAAGCCAAATCTCACTTTCCTCATTGTGACTAACTGGCTTGTTCTGCAGAAGAATGTGAAACAAAAAAAAATAAAAACATGACAATGGCAGATTCATGAAACACCCTAAATTTCTTAAATTTGCACAGGAGAAAATAAAGAGAACAGCTTCACACAATGTCTTTGTCTGGATTACATACTCTTTTATCCCACTGAATTCTAGTCGCCCAAAGGTCATTTCCATAATAATGGTCTCCATTCTCCCTAATGGGATTTTGGCTGTGATTATGTATGCCAGCGTCTTGTGCAGACACTATCAGCCCTGTCATCGTGAATTGCACAAATGTAATTACGCAAAGCCTTTGATAACTAAACAATGTAATTTACTGCTTGAGTGGAAATATACACCGGAGTTATACGACTCAAATTATACACTAAAGGAAAATATATGAGAACCATATAGGTGGTATACGCTGCAAAGAAAATTGTGTTCTTTATAGTAAGCACAAATGAAATGCAAATGCATACTTTAACAACAAGAATAATAGTGTGCATTCAAGTGATTTATGAAAAGAAATTGCAGGTAAGTATAACTGGAAGAGGAAGGTTCAAGCAACATTTTGGGAATAGTTATGCTTATTTGCTTTCTATTTGCCAAAAGTCAGAAGAGAAGATTCATATGCCTACCACATTTGTGTCTTTTCGCTAATTATCAAGCTACAGTCAGCAGCTAAGTAGCTTAGCTTAGCATAATGACTGAAAAGAGGGGGGGGGGGCAGCTAGCCTAGCTCTGTCTGAAGGTGATAAAATCAGCAATTAACATAGAGTATATCTTGTTTGTTTAATGTTATCGAAAATCAAAGTGTAAAATTAACAATTAGCTGTAGGCAGGTTTTGTCACCTATGCACAGAGGGAGGCTAGCTGTTTTCCCCTCACTCCAGTCTTCGTGTTAAGCTAAGCTAATTAGCTGCCAGCTCTAGCTTCTTGTTTACCACACAAACATGAGTGTGGCATCAATCTTATCGTCTGACTATCGCAAGTAAGTCAATAAGCATATTTAGCTTTAACTAATCAAATATTACTGTGTTAGAAAAAAATCTGTAGAGGGTCATTAGGCTTTTATCCAATAGAGACACAAAAACACATGAGGACACATGAGACAGGACAGGTGTTTGAGAGTGGTGCCTTGAACCACAGAAGAAACTCTCGCTCACACAAAAACAATCCTGTCCTTTGGCCAAGGTTCAACCCTATAGCACAATACTAGGCCTATATCTTAATAAAATCCCCCTGAACCTGCCCACAACAAACTTCTCCTTGCCCCCCTCTCCTAAAAAAAGGGGAATGAGTGAAATGGCTGTGATGGTAGATTTACTGATGAAAAAAGGTGAAGCGAGAACATTCGGAGTGATAAAAGGGGACAGGGAGCGAGTGACAGTTGGGTTAAGACAGAAGTCATGTTCAATAGCAGGTAGAAACATCAAACAAGTGAGTTCACAGGAAACCCATGCAACCTTGTCTTGAAGGAGGATTTTCTGTTGTGTGGAGTAGATTATAACTGTTCAAGCTGCTGACACGGCCTCATTTGCTGCCCGTAGTGTTGGAGGGGGATTAAACGATATAAACTTTAAAGCTTTAAACAATACCTTTCAAAATTAAATGGATTAAGGGAGGGATGTCTGATGGGGATTTCCCAAGGCTTTGTTAGTTTTAAACTCTACTCCTTTTAAAGGGGGGAAGAAAGAAGGAAAGGAAGAAAAAAAAAACACAGCAGTTAGAAAATTTCTCAGGCATGTGACCGTTTTAATGAGGCTGCTCTCACGTTGAGAAGGGCAGTGGGCACAGGAGGGCTGCCAAAGCAGATGGCTCTCATAAACATCATATCTACTCTGTTTAGATACATGACTTCTCATCTCCCAGCACTGAGAGGAAAACAAACCCGACCATCACCACAAGCACTACCCACTTGCCCGCTTTTGGCAAGCTGCGCCGGCTCGTTGAAATGGCACATTTCCATTTCCTGCTTTTCTCCTTCATAACAATATGCATGAGCTGCGCAATTGATATACATAACCTCTAATCTGTTATAAGTATGCAGAGAAGATGCAGCGATTGCCGCGGCGGGTATTTTTGTTTAGTGGCAGTTAGGACGTTGACTTTTATTAAATGTTATTATTACCATATAACCGAAAGTATATAAATACTAAGCAAGACAGAAGTTGTTGCTATGATTAGGCATGCTCAGATGCTTTTCCTTTCCAGTTGAGATGGAGCAACAACAAAAAAAAAAAAATTAAATATATATCAAACTTTGTTGCTGCCGCTTTGCTGTAGACATGTGACCATTCAGATGAAAGGGAGTCAGTGTCAAGCTGCTCTCCAAATTGAGGACAGGCTCCACATTGCCGAGCAGACATCAGTGAGCTTAAATTCGGAGGCATGTCAAGCATCGCAGGTATTAGGATGAAATCTCTCATTATCTTTCTTTAAAACATAATACGAGTGCGCCACGGCAGGAACGGGGGAGCGCGGGGAGCAGGGGCCTCGTAGTCACTAAACGCAACCCAAAGTGATTCCTCAGTAGTCACCTTGAGTTCTATTATTAGACCGGGACAAACAGCTCCAAACAGGAACTGGATCAAGTGTGTCATTTGCGGACTCTGATTGGGTTTCGAGGCCTAGAAGTGGTTAAAGTAAGCGCCGCTGTGATCGCATGGGGGTCAGACAGACGACCTGGATAGCAAAGTCTGCAGTGAAAAGAGGAGAAACGCAGCCTCTGAGGAGACGACCAAAAAAAAAACTGGGGCTGTCAAAAAGTCACAAAGAATTCAGAGGCCAACAAAAGCCTATTTATCTAACTCTATCAGGAAACGTGGACAGCTTGAGCGCAGTAGCCTTGACAGCAGTGGGATTCCCTTGTCATTTCCCGGGGTCCACACACACACACACACACACACACACACACACTGAGACACATGTAAGACAGTTATTCAGCCCTGCTTGTCAATTGTACCTTTTCAGCCCGGATCAATGAGTCGTCTTGCACCAGGGGCCTGTATCAGCACCAGTCATTAACATGTGAGTCCCACTCTATCAGCCCTAGCTCCAAATAAATCAAAGGGTCGGCCACAGAAGAAAAGGGGCTAATATTTCCTCAATAACCCCAGAGAGACACCATGGAGAGATGCAAATTGCCTCCCAGGAGACCCCGGGGGATGTGAAGGAGAAACTCGCTGGGAGGCAACGGGAAGCTAATGAGTATAATGGTAAATGTATACAAGGAGAGGGAGAAAACCCCTCTCTATTCATACCAATTAATACAATCTTATCAATGGAGGTGTACTGTAGGAAGGAGGGCCCACGTCTAACCCCTTTGCCCTCCTCCCCGCTTCCACCTCGCCAGCGTCTGTATTATTCAACACGGGCCAGGCTACGGTCATTAGCCCTGTGGGAGGCTGGGCCAGGCCTGGGGAGTTAAGGAGATTTTAAAAACCACTCACTCCTCACATCAAAACAAATCGGGCCAAATCAAAGGGGCTCAAATATGTCCTTTCTTGAGGGGTGAAGAAGGGAAGTGCCATTGTTGTTAAAGCCTGCTTTCTAAGGCGCCCATGTACAGAAGCACAATAAATACAAGATTGATTCATGGCATTTGAGAGAAAAAATGATTATCTTTGCATAATGACTAGAATATATTGAATTAATTGAGTGGTGCTTTACAACTGTGACATTTCTTCTATTCTATATAATTAGTATTTTTCAAGTTTCTTGTTAAAAAGAAACTGTTTACTGAAAATAGACATTTAATTGCTGCTGCTAACATACCTTCAGTTATTCTTGACACCATGACAACAGCCTGAACAAAAAGAACCTAAAAAAAACACACACACAGGAACACACACACACACACATAGACACATGCCATCATGTTCAAACACACAGCGTGAAAATCCCCACTCCCCAAAAAAATCTTATGTTCTTCAAACAAATGCACAACCTGTAAATGGGGGGTACGATTATTTCACCTGTTCCCCAAACAAACAAACAAACAAACAAAACAAAACAAAAAGCCTGTTTCAAGAAGTTTTTCAAGTGTCATTTTCCTGATTTAAGAGCAAGAAATCTTGTTTCAAATTACCTACAGCCAGGTTTAGATAATTCCTAAAGCAAGTGGATTTGTTTTGGGAAGCCGGTTCATATAATCCCTCCCCACTGGGAGATTTTGACTTGTTTGAAAGTGGATTTGATGCTTTTTAGGAGTTATTAACAAACAGAATGAATTGATAAGAGGAAGTTTTTGTGCTGCATAAATTGACATCTGGTTTTCCTGTTTCTAATCAAACATCTAACCCTGAACTAAATAATAAATATGTTTTTATAGTGGAATGATAATTGGAATTCCACAAAAAAGTCTGAAATATATACATATATTAATTTCAATTTTCATTTCCAGATGTGGTCATTAAAGTTGGTCCTGGAAATCACTGCTGCACCTTATTCAGTGTACCAAATCCTCTCTAATACCACATATCACCAATAGATGGCGCCTGCAGCCACGTAACCTAGCTGGGGGAAAAAAAGGTCCAATTCAAAAAATATATTAGTTTTGTATCTGATAGGAATTATCCATGTGGCAAAGTATAAATGTTGCATTTGTGCCAAGAACAAAGTAGGCAAGATATTGGCAGAAAGATTGCAATGTACAAGTCCTGACCAACGAGGCACTCCTCCAAACTTCAGACAAGGAACTTAAATGTGACATGATCACCGGAAAGTCCAACACCCCTTATAATTGTGCTCTAGTTGCCACCAACTCTCTGAAGATGCTAATAATTTAAATGCGTTTTGCTGTTAGTGCTGGTCTTTGTGAATTGGACTGAGCTTCATTTGCATAGAAAGGGGCCAATTTTGCGCCAAATGTATGCATATAACCTAATTTGAATACATGCAAATAACAGAGGAGCACTGAGACGCTATTTTGCTCTGTAGCGCAGCTCGGGGTGCTTTTCATTCTTTGTTGGAGCTTTGTGAATTACACGGTTTCCTTTTTGTCTTATTTGTGCAGGCTTAATGGTAACAAAAGCTACACATTTGCCCCTCAGTGTGCATGATACAGACAAAACAATAAGAAAACTCTTAAAAACATTGCTCCATAGCGCTACCAGTGGTCAAAAGCTCCACAAGGTACCTTTAAATTACCTCCAAATCCATTCAGCCCTACAACTGAAGAAAATCAGAGTGGTGTGCAGTAAAAGGTAGCATTTGAACTACCTGAAAGGGCAAACAAATGCTTCAAAAGCATAAGAAGAAGGAATGCCTCGATCTATCATTTTGAAGGTCATTCATCACGGTGGAGAAATATAACTGACAGCAGCTGATCGGAGGAGGATTTGCCTCCTAGAGATCACAGAGGGGACTGAAATGAAGGTTAATCACTATATAACTTTCTACATGTATAATCCTACACTCCATATTTCATTGAGCACATCTGTAAAAGCCCTCCGTCAGCATAATTGCGCCTAACCTGTGCCCCGCGTGCTCAAATCTCTAAAATATCACATCCAACTCCGAGAATAAATGGGAAATTAATGAGGAAAGTGCTGAGCTCAACCTTAGATAGGTATCACAGAAAGGGTTCGCCGCCTCGCAGCTCATGTACAATAGAAGCTCGCTAATCCGAACCTTCAAAGATAGAGGTTGTTTTGGACTTGTGAAATGTTCACGAGGAATAAATACAAACCCAGACTGATTTGACATTCTTGCAGAGCTGGAAGCATCAGAAAATGAAAGACAAAAAAAAACATACATATTTTAAGGTAATTTGGATTTAAGTAGGGAAGCAGGTATGCTGAGCTAAGAAGAAGCCACAGTTGACTAATAGAAAAACAGGTACTCTAGATTATTCCCTTAATACATATAAAAACATGTTCCACAATAGAACATGCCCCAAATGATATATTCTTTAAAATTATAATCATATATCACTACATTCTCTATTTATAAATATGTGTAATTATTGCCTTTTAAATATTACATTGTTTTTGTTTATCATGTGCTTGCAGGTAATGACGTCTCTGTAAATAACAACAGTGATACTATTATGTGTTCATCCATCATCCCTCTTATAATCATCCATTCCATTTACTATAATGTGATTACACAGGCCACACTGAACCAATGTTGCTTTTCAATGTCTCATCCCTTAGAGCAAGGGCAGAGAGTATCAGTGATCATATTCTGCCCCTTAGTGGAGGAAATGGTCCATAACCTGAGTGAGACGGTGCAGTGGGATATCTGCTTGATCTGCAGACACAGAGCAGCCGGCTGGACTGTGGATGTCTGCAGCTTCATCCAGCTCTTGATGGACTGCAGCAGCCTCACCTGCTGGTCCTCATGATGTTTAACTACTTTAAAATGAACTCTTCTTCAAAGAAGTGCCATTGCTGTTTTTTTTAAAGGGAGTGCCCCTCAAATTCACATGTGATCCCTTAACCACAGAAAATCTATTTCACATTTATCAATCTAAAAACTATCCAAAATTAGACGCTAAAAAGAATAGAAAAGCAAGTTTGGTTGTTGTCATGATGTAAACTGGCTTCAAAAGCTGCTTGTTTTGAGGTTTTTTGCATATTCAGGCTGCATCATGTGTCAAAGAATGAGAGAAAGAACCCTCATCCCTAGAAATTCATCCAAAATAACATTCCTGCGAATCCCTCTCAGTAGAGCTGCCGTCGCAAATTAGGGGGGGGGAAGTAAAAGCTTTATTCGTACGTTCACAGTGTTTGCTACAGGAGCAGCGGCGAATGTGTTCGCTAATGTGAACTGAAATGTAACCGGGAAGAAGACAAACAAATGTGAGAGCTGAAATTAGAGAACAAATTAAGGATGTGGTTGCACAAACACGCACTATGAAATGTCAAAAAAAATGATGTTGGTAAAAATGTATTACAAAGATCCAACAAGTTGCAGACATGAGGTGTAAGCAAAAGTAGTAGAGCTTGTTGTTGTAGCATCATATAAAATGTGGATTCAATAAGTATAGGGCTATAGATATAGAGATGAAGCAAATAACAAGTGAAATATGCTCCAAAAGCCCTGCAATGGCTTTGTTAATGCAATATGATTATTTAATACATACATATATTTTATATTATAAAAGACGCTACATGTATTGTACTTTTTTTTTTAACGTATGTATAGCTGGAAAATGGATAAACTGGATTGTACTGCCTTGTAAAACAGGCTTTAAATAGATATAAGTTAAAAGTGTAGAGCCTTCCAGTCCTGTCCTGTTACAAAGCTCATTTAAAGGGCCGACATCATAGAGCATCAATTAAAACTGAACTTAACTCCTAGAGAAATACATCTTCTTATATATGTAAGTCTATGTTTAACCAGGTTGTTTAATAAGAGTGAACAGCAAGGAAAAACAGTGTCAATAACTATTCATAGATGTGTGTTTAATTCATGCAACATCTGAGCACAATTTAAATAATTGAATAAATTAATGTATACATGATGGAATCTACATTACATTTTAAGAACATTAAACCAAAAAAAGCCCCCCCCAAAAAAAAACAAGTATTGTAAAAACTAGTTTGTGTCAGTGATTCTGTTTCACACTGGAAAATAATCAACAGCCAGCTTGTCACTCCCTACAACCTGCCAAGTGTAGGAGTGGAAGCAGTGACACATGTAACTGACATCTCAGATTTAATTTGACTGGTAATCACACCCAGCTATAGTTTCAGAGCATTTCACACGTCTGAGCTACAGTTTCAGGTGTTAAGCCGGTAAGGAGACATACCAACTGTGCCTCTGAATGATAACACCTCTTCAGCGACGGTCACATTTCGGGGTTTTTATGCTCTTCCATTACGATTGTAATAATGATAATATTAACAGGAATATTAGACGCCATGTAACACGCGTTATTGTACTCACGCCTACCTGCTCCAATAGAATTTTTACTTCAGCTGAGTGACTATTTGATATAAATTAAAGAGTGTGTCGCTTCACTGCGTGTCACCTTGTTGTGATTCTTGTTCAAATCGTAAAGCGGAGCTGATAATATCACCTCAAATAAGAGACAAAATATTACTTATAGCACCAGAGTTTGTTAGATTCTAATCATAATTATTATGTGGTATGTTAAACAAGATGAAACAAGTGATGTGTACTTACCAGTCTATGCTGTAACACCACATGGCTCTGGGAAAACACACCTGTAACAAAGAGTTGAACAAGTAAATAGTCTGTAACTTGGTTTAAAAAAAAAAAAAGAAAAAGCTGAGAAGCAGCCATATATTTCAGTAAGATTTCATGACTTTATCTGACACACCCTGCCGCAGGGAATCCCAGCTCCATATTTAGCCTCACTTTTTGGGATCCATGTCTGAAAGCTAATGTCATTCTTTCTTGAAAAATACATCCATGGACACACACGGACACAAGGAATCAACATTTTAGCAGTGGCATTATATGTACTAAAAAAGTTATGCCGATTAGCAATCATTCTTATTACCATTAATGCCAAAAGCCTGCTGGTACCAGCTTCTTATATGTGAAGATTTGCTGCTTTTCTTGGTTTTATATAGTTATGATTTTAACCTGTTTACATTCAGAAAAAATCAGAAAACATTTGGCTCATTTTTCACAGTTTTCTGATATTTTTAGACTAAACTATAATGAAAATAATCATTAGTTCATATTCACACAGTGAGCTAATTTGTTAGCCTAAATGCCAAATAGCCACCATTACAAAAGATACTGGAGACAGCTAATAATGTTGGACTATTGGCTATTAACATGGGTGACTTTCATTAACCTAAATATGAACAACAGAAACTGACATTTTTTTTTACCAAAGTAAAGCGTTGAGTTGTAATTGTATGGAAATTTGCAAGCGCCAAATGAGAATACTGAACAGCTTCAGTGTGGTATGTTCATCAAAAGAACCACCTGTGATAATTTTATGTATTGCATGCAGATGATTTAATAGGTTGAACGGTGAATGTGATTCTATGAAAACAAGCTGCCCTTATTTCCTCCTCCGCCATTGGTATATTTCTGCAGACCTCAATGTTCTTGGTGGATCCACCTGATTACTAAAATATCTTGTCTCTGCAGCTGTTCCTCAGCTGAGTTGCTAATTCAGGCCAGTGTACTCCCATTTAAGTAGTCCCAGGTGTCTTCATTTATAGCTGTGTAAGCAGCCAGCCAGGCCAACAGAGAACACCTAACTGTTTGCTATGCTGAGCATTCAGGGACTTCAGGCATCTTGGTTAAAATATTTGACCTTGTCAAGTGACATATAATCAATTTGTGGATAACACACCTCAACCATCTGATTTATTTAGTCGGGCAGTTGACTCCTTTACTCTACACTAATGCAGTCAAACCTACACAAGGTTGTTTAACTGCCACTCAGTTCTTCCTATAGCCATGTAAGCTGGTCCTTAGACACCTGCAGAGAGTGATGGACTCACTTATGTAGGTCTGCACTTTGATTTTTACAAAACCTCTATTCCTCAGCTGATAAGAGGGATATGACACATACACCAATTATCTGCAATAGAGATAATAAAGAGTCCTATTCTTGCTTCTATGCTTGTTATCTCTACAGTCTGTCCTTTTGTCTAATGAGTAAGAGTCTCAGAAAACCACATATTTAAAAGAAACAGAATTATTATATATAATATAATGATTCTGTGCAGTCACCACAGACCATATGGATGGATGGATGGATGAGGTAAAATTTAAAACAAACAGTCTCAATGAAAATTATTTATCACCTGTTTTCTATTTTGTACCAGTTTACTAAGAGTGTTGGTTGTGAGGTAGACCCATTTTTAGCGTACAGTCTGACAGAATTTGTTTTGTGTGTACTACATATATTTTTCTCAAAAACAGAAAAGAATTAAACATAAAAACAATATATTTAACCTACAAAATTTCACACCATAAACCTGCAACATGAGCAAAAACCTACTGATCAAATGTTATGGAAGTTCTTTGATGACAAAAATACTAGGCCAGAAAAAATTTAAAGACAAAATACTCCATGCAGGAAATGTGCGATCCAGCAAATCCAACAATTAATTCAAATCTCTGCATTACTGATCATACCTAAAGAGTGCCTGCAAATTTTCTACCAATCACCATCCTTTGCTGTATAGCATACTCTAGTTCAAAGCCACCGGTCAAATGAAATGAACTCTTGAAAAACAACTTCCCTCATATGTTAATTTCTCTAGTCTCCTAGGGGACATTTACTCCTAAACTGTGTATAGCCCCCCACAAGCACAAGTCATTAATATCTAAGCAAGTCGTTTTTACAATTAGCCCAAACCAAAACGCTATACTTTAACCTGCTCTTCTCAGCCTTTTTTGTCATCAAAGACCAATAGCTGAAATCAAACCTGAAAATACCTTGGAGAATTTAAAGATTTAACATAGTTTTTACTTATACTGGAACTAATTGCACACATCCAACCATCAGTAAGTAAAATGTGTCTTCGTTGCTTGTCCTGTCTTGTTGTCCTTGCTCTGAACTTAGAAATGTGTCGATGCTTTATAATCAAACCTTAAACCTACGTTAACTTTTTTTTTTTTTTTTTTACAAAAAAAAGTCACCACTTAAACATTCCATCACTTTTTAAGTTGATAATTCCCAACTTGTTTGCAATCGATTTCTTAGTTATCCGTCAGATACAGAATATTAATTTGGGGTTGGATTTGGCTCATTTAAACCCAATATTCACTCTTCTTTTAGCTCTGTTTTGCTCTCCACCAACTTGGACAGAATGGTGTAGCCTTGCTGAGTTTTTAGCGACAGTTGCTAATGAGATGAATGAGACTGAATCAAAACGGTACATTAAAGTTGTGGTTTGTAGGACTAAAAACAAGAAGCTTAAAGGTGTTAAAACGCTCCCTAGAGCTGAAAGTAACTGCAAATAGACTAACCATCTATGCCGCACTACAAACATATCTTTGATGTAATATTCTTATAAAGAATTTATACCAGCTTCAACTTAATTGATTGAAGTTCAACTTTGCAATAGGCCCTTTTGCCTCGAATGAACTTCCATACACTGTGGATCTAACAATTTCCCACAGGCACACATTGTATTTACCTCACTCTCAGCGTCACTCTGTGTTTCTAATGGGCTGTTTTAAGTGAGTGAGGGGTGAGCTAGAGATATAAAACTTATGTGAGCACATAGCTCCGCCATCAAATAACATACCCCTACAAAAATTGTCAGTGGAAGAAGAAACGCTATCGTCTTGTGCTGCACATTGACTGGCACGTTTCAGTACAAAGTGAAACACTACAAGCTAGACAGCACAGAGCCGCATCTCCACCGCTGTGATGCGACAGGCTTGAACCACACACACAGAGAAAAAAAAAACTGTGTCAGAAATGTCTTGGACAAAGAGTCTATGATACAACAGTGAACCGGTTGAAGTAGTTGAGGTAAGGACTGTGTAGCCTGCCTGTCCACAGTTACCAGACACTGCAGTGTTTAGTGTTTTTTCATACCTTTACACAGCGAGCTACGACGGCGACACATCACTGACTGATGACCGTACCTGGCTACAATGTATCCCTGCGCACGTCAAACCGCACAGCAGGCTGTAACACCTACCTCCGGACGACGACTCGTGTCCACAAGTTTATCATTGCACTTGACACCGTTCTTCTCCCTCTTTTTTACACTGTCGCCATTTTGCTTTAAAAAAAATCACGCAGGTTACACTCCGGTCCAGAGGAGAGGGATGCTGCTGCACACCGACCCCCTTATGACCATTTCACTTCCAGCTATGTACGACCAGTTGGACAAGCTCGCCGTAAAAAATAGAACCACGATATTGAAAGAACCATGATATTGAAATGACACATGACCCCCAAATGTTACATTGGAAGATAACAATGTGATTTTTATAGTGTAATGAATGAGAATGAGGTGACCTTGGACTGGAGACACACACACACACACACACACACACACACACACACACACACACACACACACGCACACACACACACACACACACACACACACACACACACACACAGAGTATAATAAGTGGGCTGTCACTGCTATACAATGGATACTACACTAATAAAACTCTTTATTACAGTTTATTAATATAACTTAGCCTTTTGTATTTGGTCTGACTGTTCAGCATCCTTTTCTATTGCTCTCTTTTGGGTCTAACAAACCCCAGCAGTGTCACCCACAGTGTAACTACAATGTGGACTGCAAGCAGGACAGGACAGAAAAGGGTTAAATATGTCTTATGTGACCGTGGACTGGATTTCAAAACGCTTCTAATCAAAGTTTCACTGGTGAAAATATGCTACTGTTGTATATTTAATGTCCAATCGCTCTTGTACAAGTAAAGCAGTGAGCTTTAACCCTCATTTAAATTGTAGAATAATGATGCAGAATGAATGCTGAGGATGCATTATTAATACTGTCGCATGGCTTTTCTTGCCCAAGTGTTATTTCCATGTTTCCACAGGAAAAACCATCAGGCATTTCAAACCTCATGAGTCAGGGGGAAACTATATATACCGTTTCACCATTAGTGTGTTTTGGAACCGGTGTTATTTATTAGAATAATCATTTCTTTTATTGTTGCAATTGGTATTTTCTTTACCATCATAATTCCAATCTAATTATCCAGGAATACAAGATTAAAGAATGCATAATTAACCTTAAGTCCATTCCATATGATCTATATGATCTGTTATGTGTTGATGGTTATTTATCAATGGTTTAACTAACATGTTAATCTACAGTAGTGCATTATAATAACAGTCAGTATAATATTCTTGATTCTACACAAAACTCAGTGACATAAAAGCACATTTTCCAAGCCATAATTTTTAATGTGTGAAACATTAGTAACGTCTTTAAACAGTGCACTGAGGAAAACGCAGTATGTGTGTGGTTTCTGCGGCGGTTAATTGGAGTGGTAATCCTCATATTCATAAACATATAAAATATTGATTGGATTAAGCAAACAGCTAACAAATCTGTGAATGTACATTGCTCCAGTGACTGCTATTATCAACAAGAAAAAGTCTGCAGACAACTGAAATGTCTCCATATCTGCTGAATATTTATAGAGTGGGCAAAATATGACTTATTTATTTTAGCTAAATTATTAAATGTGTGGAATGCAGATCATTAATATTGATATATTGAGAAACTGTAAGACATAAATATTTGTGCATAAATATTTATCTACGCCAATCCAGTGTGTGTTCACTTTAGCTTTAGCTCCTTATTCAACACTGATATGTTTCTTTCAAAGCTATTTCCCAGTCACTTACTGTATTTGTGCTTGTCTCACTGTGATCTGAGCCTATCATTGTACCCACCTAGATGGCAGAAAACACAAAGCAATTCCGAGGAGTGCGTTGTCTTTTTGTGCGAGATATAGGGATTGACACAAGCCCTCTGTTTTCAGAGCATGAAGTAATTCTTTTAATGGCCTGCCAACTGTGCACTCCAAAGTTTGATTTTGCTCTGCAAAATGAGAGCAAAAATCTCGAACAATTTATTATGCTGTTTGTGCCTCGCTTCACTAGTTATCGTCTGCAATTTATTTCCTACCTTGGGGTACTGCGAGCCATTTTTCTCCATTTTCAGTGGCTCACTTTTTTTTTTTCTTGATCCTGCACGCTGCTGACTAAACTCCTGCCTCCAGCCATGGTGTTGGAACATCACAGAAAACTACATCATTATACTGAAGCTAGTTAACAAAGAGAGGCAGAGAACCAGTTTAAATCACAGGGCACAAGACAGTATGAGGAATTACTGAGTTCACTAACTCAGATGCATGTTTCATCGCCTGTCAGTTGCACAGGTGAACTGGCTCACTAATGAAGGCTGTTCCAGACCTCAGTTTGAATTCAAGGTTGGTCAGTGCGTGACCGCTCTGCGCTACTTTAAATTCATTTAGTTCTATTATGAATCACACTGTCGTTCAAACGTGAGGGCCATCTGCATCATCTGAGCAGCATTTGTTGGACTCTGGTGGAACTGCAGCATTTCATTTCTCTGATGGTTTCATTTCTTTTTCTCTTACAGTTGCCTTTTTTACAGGTCTATTTGTAGAATATGCATACATATCAGCCCTTTTATAGCTGATGTTTTGAATGACCATAGTAGGAAAAGTACTAATGTTGTATTGCCATTAACAGTGGTTACATTTTACTGAAGTATGGCACTGTGACAGTGAACCAGCATGCAACAATACCAGGACCCTGAAACTGAATTAATGAATGGAAATCAGCCATCATTAGTTTATTATTTAAACATGTGCTTTTTTCTACTCTGACCTGTCAAAATGTCCTCAGAGAAAAGTCGCTGATGCTTTTCTGTAAAAAACAGGATTTATCAGTGATTGAAAAGATGAGACGGAAATTTTAATTTCAAAAGCATATGGAGTCACCTGTGGTCATAGACTTCAGAGTCAGCAGGGGAGCCTCATCTAATGCTGCACTATAGCACACAAAATGCAGCTATTGCAGATGAAAGAGACGGTTTAATCAGTTATATCATCAAATCAATTTGGAAGAACTAAAACGCAAGAAGCATGTAAAAAACACACTCTAGTAAAAGACTAAAAGACTAATTAGAACTCATGTGGTTCAATGTCCAGACATAAATGACTTATATTTACATTTGTGTAGTCAGAACATTTCTAGCACCATGTTTAGTACTGTACTTCCATAAAGTATGAAGACTTCAAAGAGGTGCAGTAAAAATAGAGAGGTCAAATGGAAGCAGCACAGGCAGTAATATACTGACTTTTGGTTCCTATGGGCCCTCTCTGCCTGTTAATGCTCCACTCCCCCAGTTTCTAACACAGCCTTTCTCTTATAAATGTGTCATCTTCAATTTCAGATTGAAACGCAATCTGACAAAGTTTCTCCAGTGCTGCAGAAGACATAAAACAACTGTTCTCATAGGGTGAGTACTCCTCGTGAAGAGCAAGCAGATTCCTATGTGTAAAATCAGTGGCATGCCCCTTTAATTTACACCACTTACAATAATTGTGCAGTAATTATAAGGTAAAGTATGCCTCGCATTTATGCATCATAAATACAAAAATGAAACTACAACATGCATCATGTCAAGTAATACTAATGTTTTGTACTCCTTTCATCCCTGCAGTAGCACAGAATGACCATAAGGTGGCAGAGGAAAGCCTGCTGTGTCCATTTCCAGCATGCCTTTTGAAATGAGTCTTATTAACTACCATTAAATCACTGCTCACAAATTGTATTTTGATATGCAAAACGATTTTTAAACGCATATTATATGCTGTTTTAATCCTTAATATCAGTAAATATGGCATATTAGGGGTTTTAATATTCTTAAGAGATTAGCAGGCACTCATTGCCTGTGTGCTCATGCAGGGCTTCAGCATTATCAAATATTAATTCTTCTAAACTTGCTCTTTTAAGGGGACTTCTTTGATGTTGATGTAATTTTTCATCGGCTAAGCAGATCTCACACAGTGGTATCTTTTGGAAAGCAGTGGGCCATAATTCATTGATGAGCCATGTGGAGCTGCAGATATTCACATCCTAATGCTTATGCAAGATCTTAAACAGTGCTCAGTTGTGGAATGGATATAACAGAGTGGTGTGGTGCTGTGCTGGCCTCTGCAGACTGATTGAAAGGGTTAAGTAGAAGGTGAGGAAAACGGATCGGAGTGAAGTTTGTGTTTGTATCCAAAATGCTTCGAAATTAGGCCGGCATAGGCATTCTAAAGCTGTGTAGATATTAAGATATATTGAATACATGAGGGCATCATAGACAATAGCTCTACAAGCCTCCTTTCCAAATCTGTTGACAGCTGAAGGTCAAAGTCATTAAATAAACATTTATTTGTCACCACTATGAAATAAACAAGCAGCACTACTTTGATTCCAGTTATGTCTATTTGGCATGAGGGGAAACATTATACAGGCAATTATGACAAAACAGAAAGTTTAAGGTTATCATTATTAAATTATTCATTTTTGACAATCTTGGCCCTTGGAGTTTGGGAATTGATCTCTCTGTAAACCTGTTAAAGCAAGCAAGATTGACATAGATTGCGAAGACGAAGCCATCTTTTGAGTGCTCGGCGTTCTCTTTCATGTTGCTTCACTTTGGGGGCTTGAACGGTGCTAATAAAAAGTGGGAAGACCTTGGGCAAGTAACACAGGCTGATAAGTTTTGTACACTGGAGACGAGCTGTGCTTTGGAGTCTGCGATGATATTTGTTTTCTTTTCAGAGCATATCTGAGGAAGAGAAATAAAGAGAATGCTTAAAGTTTCACCGATGTGTTTGTTCTCTTCAAAGCAGAGAGAGAGAAATCTTGTGAGTCTTTTTTTTTCTGTGTGTGTGTGTGTGCGTATGTGTGTCTGTGTGTGCGTGTCAGATGTTGTATGTGCATGATCATTATTTCAATAAGCCCACTTTGCCTCTCGTGATTGCTCTATAAAGAGAATTGTGGATGACCCTGGCTCTGTTGTTAAGTTAATGCTTTTGCACAAAGGAATAACAGATGCCGGTTTGGGTAACAGTGAGGTTACCGTGGGACCCCCAGTCTGCCTTGTTATCATGGCTGCTGCCTCAAATGGACTAGATGAGTCCAGAATGTGGCCCTCTGGAACATGATAGTCTGCTTGAGTTACTAATCACACAAGACAAACAAGGGCTGCTTGGGCTCCTCTGTAAAGTTTTTCACTAATGGGATAATTGATTGACAGTCTTTGAGCTTTCAAGCAGCTGTATTATTTACTCCGGCACTTGCATGCAGCAACACTTTCAATTTAATTGAGAAACAATTGGGTATAAGGGCAACACTGCCGTAGGGGAAATCAAGCGATGGGACTGTTTTAATGATTCCCCCGCCAGAAAAGTTAGATCCACAGTGAACTGAGTCTCTTTGCACTCTGATCTCACAATAACAGCACGCTGCGAGTGGTTTTTTTAATCCTTTTTTTGTTCATAGTCGTCATTTCTTTTCTGTGAAATCCAATTCGAAGCACCCAGTTGGATGTTGGCATCCAGCTGGCCGCTCCACGTCTATTTCAATATCACAGATTAATTCTTTTGTTTTCCAGACAGCAATGTTGCAGTAGTTTCACTTGTGTTTTATTTGTGGGAGTGTGGCAGTGTGTGATGTACTTTTTTTTTTGCTCAGTGGCCAGTTATCCCCAACACTTTGGCACGAGGAGAGCACGCAACGAGCCAAGCAGCTTCCTGTACATCCAGCTGCTGTAAATGTGCTAGTACTCCGGACTGCACTGTACTGCTGAGGAATGCAGACTTTGGCTTCGGGTCGAAGTCTGCACTCCTCCACACGCTCATCCCCCTCTTAGCTAGAAGTGTCTGTCTGTGCTGGAGGGGTTCAATCAAGTTCAGATGCATCTCAAAAATATAGTTCACCATATTTTTTGTTTTGCATGTCAGTCTGACAGCAGTTTGTACAGTGGGCGCATGAATTCAAACCGATACAAACACTTAAATGAAGACGAACTGTTGTATGTGACCAGATCATCTCTATTATTAACTATATTGGTTAAGAGATGAGCTATTTGCTGACAGTGAATTTCTCCTGTTTTGTTTTTGTAATTCTAAACGGATGCTGTAACAGAAAACACCTGTCAAGATAAGAGAAAAATGTGTGGTGGAAATGGCCCTAAAAGAGCTGAAAACACTCATTTAAGCAACACCTGCTCAAATGTTATGATCTCAGTGGAGTAAATGTGTTGGCTTTGAGTGGTAAAATAAAAATACATTCATAATAAATGAAGTATTATTATTTTACCAACTAATAATTCAAGCTCCTTCAACATTAACTTATAATTCTGATAATGCTGCATATAATTGTATAATTTACCACTCACAAGAGCAACTGAACCATTTTCTATTATTCTGCTGTAAGTGCTAGTGTCATTTTATTTCCACTAGAGGGTGCTGCAGATGAGCGTATTTATCTAAGTGCTACCCTTCCTTTGAAAGGTTACCTGAGCAAAAGTCTGAGTGCAGATGGGTAGCCTGAAGCAAAGTGTGACACCATGTTTTCACCTTCACTGATGCTTCATTAATTATGTTTAATACTTGTAAAATCTATCATATGCGACAGTGAATAGCATGTAATAATGTGTATGCATGCTGGTGCACACTTGCATCAGTGTATGTGTATGCATATGTGTTGATTCAAGGTATGCATGCTTGCAAGCTATGTCTTGTAGTATGTGTGTCTGTCAAGCATGTGTGTGTCCTGCTACAAAGAGCTGGGACGGTGCTGGTGATGTTGGGACAACACATATAATGCAACAGCGCTGACCTCAGCACATCAACTTCTCACTGAAGTAGGATGCTGTGTGTGTTATTTCATCTCTTACTTTGACCTGACAGAGTTGAAAATGAGGTCATCATAACATTTTCACCTCAAGACAATCTTCTTTCTTTCTTACTTTCTCTCTCTTGTACTGGTCTCTTGTCTCTCTGACAAAGTCTGAATTACACTCCACTCATCACCTTTTATGAGAAGAGGATTTGGATCAGTCATGCTCTGAGAAAGTTTGGCTCCTCTTCCCTTCCATTGCTCTCCGAGCTTCAGTCTGATGGTTTGTCTACACTAGAGCTGCGGCCTTTGTCCCTCCCCATCCCAGATATTACATGCAGTGACCTCAGCCTAATGTTGCGCAACCCTCACTGCTGGTTCTTATCCAACACAAACCTTTTCTGCCTCTACAGTGTGTTACCATGGCCCTCTGCGGTGCCAATGAACACATCTCAAGCAGCAGCAGAAACTACACTTTGTGCCATCTGTAATCCCGGAGAGGTTTCTCCGAACAAGCAAGAACAAGCGATAGCTTCACTGCCCCCTTTTACTGAGCAGATTTAAATGATCAATAAACAGGATTTACATTTGTTTGTGTTGGAACCTGAGGCATGCTCCTCCCTGACTTTTCATGATGCCGGTAAATAGTCATCATCATCTGTGGTCGTATTCGATCATTTGAGGTGTTGAATGATGCCACTCCTCTTTTTGGAGGTGTACCAAAAACAACTGGCTGGATGGAAACCTTGGTGCACAGCCAGGACACAGTGGAGGAACCTCATGTATGGGGACCCCAGGCCAGTGAGCCTATGGATGTATACAGAGAATTTGATACAGTATTGGAGGCGGGCCCCCGTTCATTTCTATTAAAGTTACTCAGCGGCGTATGACCCAAAAAAAACATCCTGCTGTAAAGAAATACAGCAGGAAAACATACTGCATATGGTCTATGGGCCCAATGCGTCCATCGAGCATGCTCAGTAGAGACTCCCGCCAGCCAAGACTGGCAACTTCTCCTTTAGGCCTCGGCTAACTTGAATGGGGATAAAACAATTCAAACATGCAGTTCTTCTAGACTTTCAAAATGTGATCAGAACGAATGGATTAAATTGTGATCACTTTGCAGCAGAGGTGATTCTAGGATCAGACCTTTAGGTACAATGCCCTGCAAGTGTTCAAACCTTCTGCTAAATGACTCATTTCAGTGGATAACGTAAACTACAACAATAAATATTAATACATAGTAGAGTGGTCTACTATAATGTATGATAATAATGGTTCAGAATAAACAATCACAGATTTCTACAGAGAGGATCCTAAGATAGTTAATGAACCCTGAGGGAAAGACAATATTAATGACAGAACTATCCAAAGTACATTAGACCTGTTAAAATAAAACCATTTTAACCTGTAGCATAATTGTTTGTCCCATCTCTGACAGACAGGCTCGTAAATAAATAATTAAAGTTGTATAAAATGATTTTTAGAAAAAAAAATCCAACAATTATTTATTTATTTTTAGGGGTGCTGAGATCAAATTTAGTGGTGCTTGAGCACCTCTAAAATGGGTCTAAAATCGCCCCTGCTTTGCAGGGGTTGCAACACTAATAAAAAGTGTCTGTTGATTTATATACGTCTCTTTCACAATGCAAGTCTTTGAAGGCCCGATAGCACCACATGATGTACATGGTTTGGCCACTTTGTCAAATCTGCGCTGTTTCTGGAGGCTTGGGTGAGCCAATGGGAGAAAGGTAGGGTCCCCGGAAGTGCAGTGGGTCCCTTCTTTTTCTGCCACCAAAGTGTTACGGCAAATAGGCTTTATTGTTAATTTAACTCCCTTTTGCTCAGAATGAGAGGATTAGAATACTAGAAAACTTTATCTTCAGACAACATTAGCATTTTCACAAAAAATAGAGTGGAATCTAACTTAATGCTAAAACTTAATGTTATTCAGCCAATGTACTGCTAAAGATTAGCTTGTTGTATATGTCATGTATTTTAAATGTATTTTAAATTCTGTATTTTATGTATAGAATTTGATATTCACAAGGCAAGAGAGTGTTTTAATTTTTATTCCAAAAAATATATTAAAATCTGTTTCAGATGATTTAAGACTTGAAATTTGCAGTTGAATCCTTTTCAAAAGGTCTGGGACGCTCTCTTTGCCACCACAACCCTGAGCTGGACATTTGTTACCTACTATCTCAGGGAACGTTGGCAGGGGTAAACCTCCCAAAATCCCATAAAGAGCAGTGTAGAGCTGCTAGCGTTAGCCTAAACATTAGCCTAGCCTTTTGTTTTAATCTAAACCTCTACTCCTACAACTAGTGAAGTTGATTAATGATTTTCTCTTTGGTCTTTACGTCTGTATAAACTAGATGGAGCTGGACATGCAATGACGGTAGTTCATGTTACAGCAGATAAACACACTGTTAAAACCATTTCTTACACTTTTGCTCTTGTGTTTTGGGTTTTGGAAAGGAAAGGGGCAAGTTGGAAAGGCAAGTTTTTCCTTTAATTTGTCACACATCTTTTTTAAGGTGACATTATGTGGATTGAGGGGACAGCTAGGTTTATCTGAGGCTGATCACCAGACATCCACAGGGACCCTTTGGCCCGAACACAGTGCAGGCTAGGATAAATTATTCTTCTCCGTCCTGTCTAGAAGAGACACAGCACCTCTTCCAGGAGTTTCCCCCAGGGAGTCGCTTCCTCCACACATCTGGATGACTGAGCTTTTTTTCTGGTCCTTGCACACAGGATTATTAGCATTAATCTGCAATGCAGCAGAGTCCTTCTTTATTCCTCCATATTTTTTCTCCCTCCCCCCCCCCTCTATGATTTGGTGTCTGCTTACTGGGCTTACACCAGGCAGCCAAGTCTCTCCAGGTTGCAGATGTTTTTACTGCTCAGCGGGGAAGAACAGGTGGGTGCTGGACAGAAGGTTAACCACAGTGTCCAGGACTAGAGCGGTCTGGGATAATACAGTGTACTGTTTCAAGAAGGTAAACTTATACCCAGAAACCCTTTTGCAGTAATTTTTGTTGGACATTTGCTTTCTTCAGACAATGAATCCCTCACAGATAGCAACAAAATAATAAACAATACACCTTTGTTTCATTATCTCAAACTCATGGAACTTATTAAAAGGATTTGTTACTCTCTTAACCCATTTCCTGTTTACTAGGCAGAATGTGAGGGTACATGTGACAGTAGTCTGTGAAACTGAAGACAGCTGATGTTATTTCCTTTACTTAACACTCTTTAGGTCACATGTACTAAAATTGCCTCAACCTGGAAACATCTGTCTCAGATAAGGTGAACTACACATGCACATTGGAATCACGGCATGCAAAGAAGCTCAATAACAACAACACTATTTACTGGATGATGGAATTCGGTCTCCACATACATGTAGATCTACACTGAATCAACTACTTTTTAAAAAAGTGTTCAATGAGGCAGGCCTTTCCTCGCTCCGTGCAAAGATTGTGTTTTAAAATTTGAACCAGGCTTAGAAAAAATGTCTGGGAAAGCCAGCCAACAGCCTAATTGTCAGTTGCGGCTAATCTAATGGTCTAAATATGCTTTATATGAGTAAGGGGAGCTTTTTGTGTGTATACCACAGTTTTGATCACAACACAGCCTGAATCTTAATGATTGCCCATGTGATTACGTTTACCCCTGAGAACGGAGATTTGGTGTGGCCCAGCTACCACACAAGCAACGCTGGCGTCATTAACCATGCAGTTTATAGCAATAGAAGGCCCCTATCCGCTTTGAGGCCACCATACGCACGCGGTCTGCATTTTTACACGAGACACTACATTTCCTCGGCACCAATGTGTATCACTCGCTCTAATCAGGTTCCAGATTGTGATGCAGACCTGGATTAACTTGGCATCACTTGAGGGTTTCGCACTAAATCCTGTTAATAGTCATGAATAGCCTAAATTTTATCAGCGTTTTTTATCACCCTAACTAAAAGCCTGTTTATTTCAGAATCTGACCGCCTTATACAGATAGCAACTTTCCACTATTTTTCTTTTCTTAGTTCAGTACTCTGCAGGATTTCAAATAGCACAGAGAGTGGACACATATGGCAATCTTAAGGGGAGAAAAACACTTTTCATTTTAGCAGCTTGGGCTGAGTTCTTTAGGGTTGAGATCTGGAGATTATTACGAGTCGACTATGTACAGTATAAATATCAACACCTCTCTGTACATCTTAGTTGGATTGTGTTAAGAGACTCAAGTAGAATTTACAGTGTAATGTTAAAGAAAAGTTCACTAATAAGTATAGTGGTAAGACTCTAGGATAAGCAAGTCTGTGATGTTGCACTTGCAAGTATGCACACAGTGATTCCCACTCAATACAAAGTACAGCTGAGGCTTTTTGGTCAAAACTATTGTACAAATTACAACTTTGACCTGAATTATCCACAATAAAAGTTAAATGATCACTTAAATTTATCATGAGGGGGAAATGAGAGTCTGTACTACATTTCATTGCAGTCCAAGAGTTGCAACCTGCTGATGATGCTAGAAAAAAAGTCGTGGTATCACTAAATTTAATTGGCTTCATCCTTTGGGGACCATGCATGTATAAAATTTCATGGCAATCCATCTAATAATTGTTAAGATATTTCAGTCTGGACCAAAAAGAGTTGACCAACAAAGTAAAGCAAAGCCACTAACATGGCTACAAACAACCAGTTCATACAGATGACTGTATGGTCGGAGTGGAGGGAATATGGGGCATGGTTCCTGAATGTTTCATACTGTCCATGAAAGAGACTTTATTGCATTGCATGTGAGAGTAACTGACCACTGAAGCCTCTGGATCAACAGCAAGGCGAGAGATGAAGGGTAGGGGGTGATACATTTAGGTCCTGGAGGGTACTGAAGGGGGCTCTTGATGGACCAAAGAAACCCGAAAGCGACAGCAGTGAACCTGTCAAATCAAAGTGGACTGTCCATGTCCCCGGTGACATGGACTACAGAGCCCACTGCCCTACAGTTCCCTATTTGCAGCTCTGTGTGTTGCCTCAAAGGAATGCTTTGAATTCTCAAGTACACATCATACATACATCAATCTATCAGGAAAGATCACAGTGTAGGCCAGACTCACATGGTTGTTCTTTTTAGGTTTTCATCTGATCCAAATGCTGCTAGTTGATTGAAGTCTGACTGACACATGTAGGTAAATATATTTTAAATTAACTATTCAATATTGGTGACTTTTTTCAATGCACTTCTATATTCTATGCATCTTCCATATTTATTCTTGTTGCCATAAACACAGAAGAACAGTGTGTTCATGAAAATGTAATAGCACAAAGAAGACCCTAAAAGATCATTCATGGACAGAAAATGTTCTTATTTCAAATGATTCCCATCACCAGTGACAGAATGCATAGATAATTACACAATGACACATTTCATTTACAAAAAGACACTATTGGCATGGTTAAGTTAAGCACAGGTGTACCAAATGATACATCATAGCATAGCAAAACTGATGGTTTGTTCTGAATGAAAGTCATGACAGCATGTGACAAATCACATGATCGAACATTTTGACAATAATTCTGCTCTGATCAATATCCATCTACATGAATAGTTATTAAATGGTGAATCAGATTATAGGATAAGTGAAAGGGGTAACCCTGACAGAGAATTTACGTTTTTTTCTGTTTTCAGTGAACATGATGGAACATTTAGAAGCCAAAACTCAGATATTTTTCTCTGGCTTTGGCAAAGCAGAGAGGAGGGTGTGTAGACATGAACATGACCACAAATGAATGTCAATGTTTTGTATCTGTAAAAGGGAACTGTTTGCTAACTTGTCCACCATAATCAACTTTATATTGTGATAATATGTCAATGTTGTGCTTGAGGCTTGTTAGATTGCCCCCAGAGTTGTCAAAGAAATTAATCATAAAGTTATAACAATATCAAGATGTTACATCCAAGACTGACTCGTCCTTGTTATTGCATTTAGACGGCTGGAGCCGCACCAACAAAGGAACATTTGAAAAACTAACATTGCTGCTACGGTGCTATAAAATGTCATGTAAGCCTACTGTAAAGGAGAAATCATTCATCCTCATGAAAACAAAGGACTTTAGAGTTAAAATCATTCATGTCACTGTTCAAGGTAACCAGACAAAGGAACAGCTGGAGAACATTCTGACAGAGTCAAGAGAGCTAACCTTGAGGAGAGCAATGTCTACGAAAGCAGAGAGGCAAAAAATGGAACTCAAGAGGTCTTATTCAGTCAGCACTCACACATTATGGATACAACAAATGAAGGGAGTCTTACAGCCAGATATATGGCAACCCTCTTGCAGCAAGGCAAGGTTGCAGGAGTAAATATATTGTTAGGAGGAAGGACCAAGGTGTGTCAAGGTTGTCTCTTTGGCAACACAGAGCCACCGGATGAAAAGTAGAATGAAAGACAACTGGCTGGAGGGAGTCTTGGGGTACGGAGGCAAAATAAGTACAATTCATTATAGAAGCACCAAAAGCTAACAAGACTGAGATATTGTTCATAGCAGCGTGCATTTGATTTAGTCTTTTGTAGACGTTAACTTCTTAGTCTTGATCCAGTCAGTATTTGTGATCGTAAACTATGTACCTAGAGAGAGTGGCCAGATGCAGTTGCCTACATTAGACATATAAAACAGAAAAAGGAGGGGGAAAAAAAGACAGGTTTTTAAGTTAGACTTTTTTTCCATGATGTTGGGATGTGGAGGCAGCTTCCTGGAAGAATCGTACATTTTATGGATGCAGGTGCATGAGAGAGCCAGTCTGTGGCTGAGGAGAATGGTGTCAGTTTGGGCTTGAAAAATATGGAAATCTGTCTTATGACCAGAGCTGTGATTAAATAGGAAAGCTTGTATGGGCAGACGTGAAGCCTTTTCAGGCCCGATGAATAATTATGTTACGTAATAAATAAACTTTAGGTCTTGAACTGCTAAGCTGACCAATTTTTGGTGTCAAGGTGTTGGATTGTGGAACTGGTGATTCTTATGTAAGTTTTATGAGCCTCATTTGAAATGCTATGATTTGAGTCATAGTTTTGATAACTAATAACTAAATGTATTCACTCAGATTTGAGATTAATAACCTGATATTATCTACAGCAATTTATATTGTTTTTTAAGCATCTCATTTGTTGCCATGGATTGTAATAACAGAGGAGGACCGGGAGGCAATCATAGACTGTACGGAGGCGATTAGCTTAGCTTAGCATAAAGACAGGGAACAGCTAGCCAAAAAACTTCAATTTGAGGTTTTACAGAGAGTTACATGCCATAATTGGAGGCGTATTTATAACTTTGGACAGAACCAGGGTAGCTGTTTCTCCACTGTTTCCATTTTTTATTCCAAGCTAAGCTAATCAACCTTTGGCTCTATAGGGAATGAACACACATGCCAGTAGAGTCGATCTTGTCACGTAACTCTTGGCAAGAAAACAAATGTGTATATCTCAAAATGTAGAACAATAGGTTGCTATGTGTCGAATTAATGAAAATGTGAAAATGACTTACTTTTTGGGGCAATTTGATGCTAACCCCAATACAACCAACTGAAAAGGGTGCCCCTTCATATTGGGGCAGTGACATGCAGTTCACTATGGGGCTGTGGTCCGGTAAGGCACGTCCTTGACAAAATATACAGGGGTGTAAATAAAAAAGTATATAATAATGCAACAGTACAGACAGCTTTTAATCCATCATGCCATTCCTTCTGGAAAGTGCCTGATTGGGAACAGTGTTATTTTTCAGCATGATAACAATCACAAGCACACTGCTAATGCGGTGAAATCATATTTGGAGAGAAAAACAGACAACCTTCACAGAGTCCAGACTTGAATATTATAGAGGCCGTATGGGTCACCTGCACAGAGAAATAAATAAAATACAGCCTAAATCTAAAGACGCCTGGTATAATATACCAGAAGATTACTTCAGAAAACTTCAGGTCAGTCTCCCCAAAACAGTTCAAATAGTGTTTATATATTTCCTGTATTTTCTGTTTGTATCTATAGAGACAGAAAAATAAAAACAAAAACAAAGTTAGTGCTGGCTTAAGACCTTCGCACAGTACTGTGTGTGTGTGTGTGTGTGTGTGTGTGTGTGTGTGTGTGTGTGTGTGTGTGTGTGTGTGTGTGTAAACAGAAACCAGAAACAATAACAATGTAATAAATTAAAAAAATAAAAAATAAAAAAATAAAAAGATGAAATGCTGAAATCTGATGTCAATAGGTTACCCAAACACCCGTCTAAACAGATGTGTTTTTAGCTGTTTTCTAAATGCATAAAATGAATCAATAGACCAAAAGGAGGCAAGCAGCCTCAAAAGCTCAATCAGCACAGGTCCTTAGGTGGGTGCGTGGAACAGAGAGCAGATTTTGCATGTTTGAACTAAGGGAGTGAGCTGACGTGTAGGGGTGTATGAGGTCTACCACATACAGGGGAGCCTGACCATGTAGTGCTTTGAAGGTGAGAGTGAGGATTTTAAACTGTATTCTAAATACTACTGGAAGCCAATGAAGGGATTTAAGAAGAGGGTTAATATGAGCCCATCTGTGTGACCTGGTAAGAAGTCTTGCTGCAGTATTTTGGATTATTAGTAGATGATGTAGTCCCCCAACTCAAAGGATCAAATCCTAGGAAATAAAATAATAAAGAATTATATTGCAGTTGTCTAATTTTTCTACAACAAAAAGATAAGCAATCAAAATAAAATGAAAGATAAAAAATGAAGGGATGAAAATCTACTCATACTAACTTTAATGCATTAAAAAAAAACAAAAAAAAACACTGCATTTGATTTTAAGATTATTCTTGTTTGGTCACAAAGCACTTGAATACTTATTTCACAGTAAACATAATAATAAAAATAAAAGTGTATTTATTTTCTATTCTTTTTCTGCTTCTTCTTCATTATCATTATCATGATTATTATGATTTATTATAGAATAATACCTGTATATACAAAATATATGTGTTATCATATATTGTATAATATCTTTCAGCTGAGATTCTGATAAGACCGACCTTCCAAAGCCACTTATATAAGACTACCATATTAACGGGAAGGGGTGGGGGGAGGGGTGGGGGTGCAGCTGGATAATACATTAGCGAATCAACCCAAACACTGTCTGTGTGTCTAGTAGCGTTCCGCTGCGCACTGCCCAGCAAGGTCACAACACTCTGCTCTGCATCATATCCACATTTGATTTGTACCAGCACTGAGGTGTTAGCACGCCAGTAAATTCCCCTCATTATTGGAAAATGCTGAACAAATGAAACACATGTGCATGCTTAATAAACCGAACAGCTGATGTAATCTGACGGTGAGCAACATCTGCAGGCCCGAGGAGGTCTCGCAGGTGCCTGAGAGCGCGTGGCGTTTTTCATGCACGTCAACTTGAATCCTGTGTGTGTGTGTGTGTGTGTGTGTCTGTGTGTGTGTGTGTGTGTGTGTGTGTGTGTGTGTGTGTGACGTATTGATCACGGGGGGATTTCATGACATTGAGATGTGTTGTTAAAGCCGAGCGCACAGATGCACGTCGTCTACGGGGGTTAATGCTTCACCGTCCTCTGCGTTTTAAGGATGAAATTTCGTAAAGCTGGGCTCAAGCAGCACGACAGGAACATTCACAAAAATGTGAAACCTCGAGATGGTGACACTTCCATAAACAGAGGTCCCATGTGAATAATTTGTTTTGAGTCCTAAGCCTGAGTGTTTTTACTATGCAGACCATATAGGGTGTAGACTCTCTGCAGGGCAGCAGAGCACGGCTGGATCTGCAGAGCTGGGACAGCAATGTTTACACCAGAGCAATCAGGCCAGCAGGACTTTTATAAGAATCAGTGGGCTTCTTTTAATAAATTAGCATGCCTACTGCCCCCTCTTACTCCTGACAGCTTCCAGAGTTAAAGAAGCAGATATCTCGGCGTGAAAGACGCTCTGTCTCCAAAGCATACAGAGTCATGATCCTGCGTATGGGGGCCTTCAACGTGAGCACTGTTTATGTAATCCTACCATTGCTGTCTGCAGGACATTGTTGATCTTTAGGGGGAACTCAAGAGCGAGTCAAGCCCAGCTGTCAGACTGTATAAACGAGTAGGTTCGTAATGAGGAGCTTTCAGAATTGCACGATTCGCTTCGAAACACCAACGAATCTTTGCGCCAATGCTGGAAGACAAATTGAAGCAAGCTGGAGAGAAAATGAATCAGTAAGAGAGCGAGAAGAGCTTGGAAAAGGAGGGGAGAGTAAGCGAGCAGATGGAGGAGGAGAGAAGAAGAGACAAACCATGGCCAGGTCTGACCTAACCGTGACTGGGCTGCATGGAAGAGTCTGTTATTAAGATCGAGAGAAGAGATGTAACTCCTGAGGGAGTCTTTATAGTAACGTGTCTGTGGAATTTAACTCGGCCCAGCCAACACTGAGGGCCCCTTTAAGGGATACCTTTACCGTTTTACTCTGATATTTTGCTTTGCCAGGCACGTGACCATCGCTAGAAAAATATTCCACATTTGTCCTTGAGCTACCCTAAAAACAGACGTCACCGTCCCCCTTCAAAGCTGATTGGTGCCACTTGCTGCAAGTTTATTAGGCTGCTGGCTTCTACAGTATCAACTAGTTTTCATTTTACTACCAAATATGCCATTTAATGCCATTTTCCCTTGGCTATGGTTAGCTGATCATTTAACCATAATCATAAATAACATCCTCATATCCTCTACACTTTACAATAGCTGATATATCTTGTAGATCCCAGCATTTAAAAACATATGGTCCCACTGGATACATTTTAAAGGGTTTGCTGACCAAAATAACAAAATAAAAGCATGCAGTTTGGTTTAAATCTCTTGGTTAAGTTAAGTTTTTAGATATTTTCCTCTTAGATTTCTGCTTCCTCTAAAATAAATGCAATTTTGTGGTGCTCACAGAAGTAATAAAAAGACTTGAGCAGAGCCGTGTGTTTGCAGAGACAATATCCTGGTTGGCTTGGATAATCCACAGAGCACACTGTCAATCGTTTTTTATTGGAACTGCGTTCGCCTGAAGGGACAGTCCCTGTGTTTTGTAATTCGGTTGAACAAACTGTTTAACTGTGTTATGATTCAGGTGAGTAAGGTATGGATTTAACAGGCAGAGCAGCAAGAAAAAAGCAGCAGAGTTGACCGGGGAGTGGAAAAGGAAACGCTCCAACAGCACACTGGAATCAGAACAGAACAGGCTATCGAGTCCAAGCGGGCATAAGCGGGCAGGCAAGGGTCCAAAAGGACAAACAGGATAACCAGACAGAGAGGCTGGAACACTGAGAGTAGGATGCACAATAGAGGATCTGGCAGAGCATTGGTGCTAGAGGGCACGCACGTATAATGGGAGAGCTAATGAGGAAATTAAGAGCAGGTGGGAGTGGAGATCAGGGCTGTGTCTGCAATCACTCACGCACTCACCGGCTAACTACTTCCTATATAACAGGTTTAATAGTTTAAGCAGTAGTGAGCAGCAAATTGAGATTTTTTACACTTACTAATTATTTTGCATCACTGACAGGTGACGAGTTGCACAACATTTTTGCATCTATAAAATGTGGCGTGACTTGTTAACAGAAAGTAGAATACGTGCCTTTTACTCCAATGCAGAATTGGAAAATGTACACACTAAATTCAGATACTCAAATTAAATGGCAAGGCATAAATATAGTGCATAGAAGAGCTTAGAAGTAGCGTTTGAGTCAACATCAAAGACATAATTAGAACTGGAAAACAAGTTTTTATGAAAGCTCCAATATATCTGACTGACAAACAGAGAAGTTCAAAGTAATTAAACATATATTTGACCGACTATGTAATCAAGACAACCGTCTTGGGGATGTGAACGCTTGAAAGTCATTAACAAGAGATTCTTTTTAATTTTTAAAAAAAGGACTTTATTGAATTTCACATAATTAAAATTGAAAAAAACAGTAAGTTACATTAAAAAATAAAGTGTAAAACATCAATAAAGAGCAAAGAGCTGAATGTGAGATCAGATGTCCAGTATGTTCCAGGGGAGGACATGATTTAGTCTAGTCTTTAACTACGGAGTCACTGTCGTCTGTATAATTCATCCCATGTGGCATGAGCTAAATAAGGAGTGATTTTGGACACAGGCTATATGACGTTGATGAAAATAGGAGAGTTAATGTCTTAAATATTGATGTGAGGAAGCATCAATTAAATGCTTTTTAGGATAAGGTTAAATAAGGTGAACCAACCAATCCTGATTCTGATGAGTTGAAAGGCAGGAAGACGCTGGAGACAATAGCTGGACAACTATCTGAGGGTATGAAATGACTGAAATGAGGTTAGAGGCCCTGCAGACTGACCGAGGAAACAATGCAGACACTTTATACACGGTCGCTGTCGTCATGACAACTCAAAAACATGACTATTAACTATCAGCTACAATCTTTGCTACAGTTTTATGAATATTATCATTTGCATGCGGGTATTCTGTATGATGCTGAGTGGTGTGTTTAAGTCTTGTTGTCTATGTAACACGTGTGTGTGTGTGTGTGTGTGTGTGTCTCTCTGCATCTTTATGCATATTTTCTGAGCCTCGGGCCTGCCTCAGGCTTTGTGCGCCACATTGTGAAATTTTACTTGTCAGTTCCCACACTGACCCACACTGAGGTTGTTAATCTGCCCTGTCATGTCAGACAATCAGACAGTAAACAAATGTATCACTCACACCTATTAATTATCAATAAGTCTGATATGGTTTTGCTTCTGGGTAAAGCATGCATTTCCAGTGCTGGTAATTAAAACTAATTGCATTGATCAGGAAGCTTAAATCAATTTGAGATGCACAAATGCTTTTCTTTTAAAAAGACAAAGTTTAGTTGTCTTCTCTCAGTGTAAAAATAACAGCTGCAGAGTTTTGCAGAGCAGTTTTTCTCTCCTGTCTCTATTTTACTTTTTTTTTTCTTTAACTACACCTTTGCTCCATTCACCTTTCAGTGCTGCCTCAGGCTGTAACCGTAACTCCTGCACTCAGTCTGCACATCTGTTTTCTGGATGACAGCTTTCACTGATCAGCTGGGGCTTCGACTGGACCAATGGTAGAAAAGGTGTGTATTTTCTCTGATTATTAGTTGAGGGCAGACATCTGGTTGCATTTAGGAGCAGGGTACTTGGATCGGGCTTATTTGGTTTGGTTGCGGCACAGATTTGAACTCTAGAGGCCTGGCGAGGCGGCACTCTGCGCAGGATCCTGGATGGAAAAACAAATCTTAATGAAGTCTTGCCTTTTCCTCCTGCAACTTGTGCTTCGTGTCGCTTGCGGGCCCTGGCAGCCGTGAGGGCTGTGTTTTCATCGGGACGGCTGAAGGAAAATTTTCAAAATCAAATTGTGTGTGGTTATATGGGAAGGATGCTCAGAGAATAGCTGCTCTTTATGTCAAGAGTTATTTACATGCTTTTGCAAGAATGTATAAACTTTAGGTTAAAATCAATTTATTCCAGTTCAGGCTAGAATGGGTTTGGCTTTATACTGTAGTGAAATCAGATAGAGCTCAACTTAATAACATGAACTGAATGCCATTTCAATGAATGTTGCACCATTTCCGAGCAACAGGGAGAAACATTGTACTATTACTAAGAACCCAATCATACTCAACAACCTCATTTTATGGCAAGAGGCCCATTCGCTCCTTTGACTAATAGCGCACCTATTACGAAACACATCTATGTGAACACACTGACACATCCCAATCCTATTGTGGTCAAATTGAGAATATACAGACACATTAAAGATGCTTGACCCCTACAGTGAGGGGGTCCAGTGGTTCTGTTATGCTGTAGGGGGGCATTTTGCAGGCATGGTTTGGGTCCACTTGTCCCTTTAGAGAGAAGGGTCACTACAAATCAACACAAAGCTTCACCTTTATCCTATGATGAAACATTTCTATCCTTATGAGAGCGGTCTCTCTTCCAGGATGATAATACAAGGGGTCACTGAATGGTTTGATGAGTCTTCACAGTCATCAGATCTCCACCCAGCTGAACACCTATGGGACGTGTTAGACAGCGCTCTCCACCACCGTCATCAAAACACCAAATGAGGGAATATCATTTGGAAGAATGGTGTTCATCCCTCCAATAGAGTTCATTGTAGAATCAATGCCAAAGGCTCATTGAAGCTGTTCTGGCTGCACGTGGTGACCCAACACCCTACTAAGACATTTATATAAGTTTTACTGTATTTTAGCTAATATTTGACAGTTTTCAGCAGCTATGCCAAAGGTACAATTTTCCAGCAAACAAACTTTTGAAATACTTTTAAATCAGACGCTGCATTAAATCAAGCCCCATGGAAACATTTCCAGACATTACCATGGAATCTCCTTTGGAAAAACAACTATTTAAAAGTCTGTTTACTATTACCAGAGGACCAACAGCCTCCATATATTTTGCCCCAGTTATGAAAAACCTTTTATAAAAAGCATAAATGGAGGGTGCTGACTGGAATAACCTCTATTTAAGTTTAATGTTGGTTTGATAGAAATAAATACAACTATGAATACCTTTTTAAAGATTAAATATGCATTATCTGTACATTATGAATACTGGTTGAGAAACCAACAGGCATTTTTAAAAATGGTATTTTTAACTAGTCAGCTTACACACACACACACACACACACACACACACACACACACACACACACACACACACACACAAGGCACCGTCTGCTGAATGACTGTCATCTGCTGCACAGATGATATGCTTGTTTTGGCTCAAAGCCAAATGAGAACAGCAAAAGTTCCTTCTATTGAAAATAAACAGCGGCTGTCCCACTCACTGAGTTTTAGACCAATAACAGTCTTTCATAAGAGTAGTTAAACCAATCACTGGATCTTCAATGCTGTATATGAATCAATGTCTAAAATAAAATAAAAATAGAAAAAACAAATTTTACACTCAGGCATCAATCAAATAGCTTAAAAAGTCAGGTATTTGCAGCCAGATCACATTATGGTTCTGGATTCTAGTCTGTTTATCTGTTATGCATATACATTAAAAACCGCCTCCCAAGGTGGTTTGACTCACTTTGGGGTTGAGGCCACAAGTCAGGCAAGTGTAAATGAATGGTGTGTCTGCACCGGCCACATGCGCCTCCATGCTCCTCCTAAAGAGTTACGACTTTAACCACACCGGCGGAAACATAAACTCCCAACCACCTCAAATGAAAAAAGTTATTTTCACAGGAAGCTGTTGGGTCGATGCAATCAGGCCTCTGCTGTGTGAAGGGAGGTTGTGGCCAGGTGTAACTATGAAGTGTATGGTGTGGACTTACCTATAGAGTTTGATAGTGAGTTTTTAAATTTGGATCATTGGAAGTTGTCTGCTTTAACTGTATACTGATGCTTTTGTTGCTGCATTGATTTTGTTGCCTGAAACCCTCAATTTGAAAAGCAGATTGCAGCTTTCTCATTTAAGTCAGTTTATCCCAACAGTACAGACGTAGGAACCGGAATAGTGAATACTCGCTCATTTTTCCCCAGTTTGTTTATGTTTTCAGTTTGTATTTGTGGCTTAGGGAGCAAATCAGTCTGTAACATTGATTGCAAGGAATCTGTTTGCAAATATACTGCTTCTCCTAAGCAAGGAGATAAAGAAATATTATGGGCAGAAGAAAAAGATGTTAACATTAATTGATTGGGATATGTTTGAAGTATAAAGCTAGTTATGATTGAGCTTTTTTATTATGAGCACTGTAATTTTAGGCTACATTTTTTTCCCTTCCAACTGGAAACACTCCAGCGTTTTCCAGCAATGATACAAGAGCCTCAAATCTCTAAAAAAAACACACAACACACACACACACACACACACACACACACACACACACACACGCATTACCCATGTGCCACAATCAAAACAGAGTTTGCAATTCAGCAAAATTACAGTACAATAAACAGTTTTATGGACTCTGGCAGCATTATGAAACATAGCGTCGTCATATCTTTCTGCAGCATAGGAACCAGCTGTGATGTGAGGCTATAGTTAGCATACCTCAGTTTCAACTACAGTTTCAACATCGCTGAAAAATAATTCCCTCAACAGGAAAAGAATGCTAACTGGACCAGATAGGCACTTTCCTTGCTCAATATGTTCAATTTGTTGAAACTGAAATTTTAGAAATATTTCACTGGAGCCTAGCAAGGGAGCCATGAGTCTGCAATGGTTCTGAAAACAGTCGGCTACTATGTGAGCGGTGGGAATCCTTTGACTTACCGAGTCGCATCCAAAAATATTTTAACGCTTTACTTATCGGAATGTTTTATGTTATGTGGGATTTGTAGTGACAAGCCCACACAATATGTGCCACCCAACCCTTCTATGGAGCTATGTAAGCTTGTTTTGAAGTTAGCAACTAGCTAGTGAAAAAGCAGTAAAGACATAGGCTGTTGGTGGTGACCAAAACAGAACTAAATGCAGAGTGAATGTTGGACTTACATTTGTCCAGTGACCAGAAACACCACTATAATGTAATCTTTAGCAAAATTATGTATTAACAGAATTAAAAATGTTTCTTACCCAAATGCATCTTGGCAGTTGAAGTTAACTTAAGATGAAATGAAAATCGGGGACATTTTCAATGTGGCGGTGAAAAATCATTAAATATTATCATCATGAAATAAAAAATGGGGACAAGTACTTTTTCACACAAAAGGACCTGGTTAATAAATCAAAATATCAGCACCCACAAATATCATGTATCAGTAGCGCACAGCAGTGTCAAAAACACAAATGTAGAATACTTTAGAAAAAACATCTCTCTTCCAAAGTTAAGTGTCATGTGCAAAGACAGCTGCCAGACCAGTAGCTAGTAAATATCATCAAGATGTAATTAATAATAATTACCAAGTCATAACATATGAGTATATTAATATTATACATGACTCGGGGCATCAGCTAATCAGATGGTCTGCATTTATAACTACTACAGTCATTAGTTACCCACACAGCCCGACACAAAATACAGACGTTAGCCTAACATACACAACTATCAACCATTTATTTATTATTAATTAATTTATTATTTTTAACAGAGTCTCATGTCCCTATGCTTACAGGAAAATCATATGTTACCAAAGCAGTCTTCCACCTCCCCCTCTTCCAAAACAGGGCCACATACAATGTCATCACCTGGTAATCTCATGCTAACGTTAACGTTACAGCGTCACTAATGAAAGCTATGAAAACATTGTCATAATGTTAACGTTCACTGACTTTTATAACGTTACGTTAGGTCTTCAATTCAGATAAACAACTTACTTTAACGTTACATCACTTCTCTCACACACACACACACAGCCAAGTCTACTGCCAATTCACACAAAAGAAATAAGTTCATACACAACATACCATTTATGACCGCTGGTCTTCTTTTCTTTCCTTTTTGCCGCCTCTAGATTGTTGTTGTTGACGCTGCTGCGTCTGGCCGTACGTCCTGATAACGTCTGTACGTCATACGACATCTTCTCTGGCGATGCGTTAAATGGCTACCGTAATAACTGGTGTTTGAGTCTGCGCGCATTTTTCCATTTTGACCGGGGACAGGTCACCCAAAACGGGGACTGTCCCCGGAAATCGGGGACGTCTGGTCACCCTAATCTAGGCTAAACAATGCTAGTACCTTCAACTTTTGTTTATGAGCAAGATATTTTCTAACGCATTTTGAATTAAGCTTCAAGTGCTCCAACTCTGAGTCAACTAGCTTTGACTATAAAGAAAGTGAATGAGATTTCAAAATGGTGTCTTCCACTTTGCAGCTTATACAAGGTAATAGTATCTGTATGTTAGATGTTGTGTTTTAAGGTGTTGGGACTTCTTCTACCCCCAAGTGGCCAAAAATCAATTAATACAGCTTTCAAATTAAATTAAAATATTAAATGAAATTCCAATGCAACAAAGACTTGGTTTTCTACTTGTTAAAGCTATTGAAAGATTGTTTTTGTTTTACCATTTCCACACATGAGCAAACAAATATGAAAAAAAAGAATATTTGTGGAGGCTGACAGGCTTCAACACCACATATGGCATGGTTGTTTTTTATTGCTCACCATTTATTAGCACAGGAAAAGGTGGCAAATACTGTATGACAGGTGTGACTATGTGCAGCTGAGCAGGTAGGCTATATTAATTTTCACTACTGACACAGTTTTGTGGACAGTTTGTGAGATATATTTTCTAAATATGAAGAAATATCTTCAAAGTATGCCCATTTGGTCCCAGTTCATCACAGGATGTGCTGTTATTCTTCCAACCACATTGCAGTTATTTGCCATGGGACAGGAAGAGGTGCTGTGAGGGTAGGTGTACACAGCCTGTTAATCTGGTCTCATCCCCCTCTGATGTTGTAAAGCAGCCAAAGGTTCCAAAACATTTCACTTAACTTAATTCAAGTAATTATGTTTAGGACCAAAGGTCTGTTCTAAATTAGACTAGCCTCCCCAGCGTCAGCATTTGGAGTCCTGTCAGCTAAAGAAAAAACAGAAAGCCTCTTTTAATTTCGGCCTGTATTTGTCATGCATTATTGTCTTGGGCACATGCAATCAGTGACTAAATGGATTAGCTTCAGAATGTAAAAGCAAAACAACAACTAGCTGGAAATGAAAATAATTTCATCACAATCAGCCTGATGAGGATGAGTATTTATTGAAGAAGTCTGTTACTTTATTATGTATAATAACGAGGCAGAGAGTGAGGTTGCGGTTAACCCTTTACTACCTTTAGGAACAAGCCACACAATGTATGTATATCTGTTGAACATTTATTCTGAATAGCTACAGAATGTATTTGTGGTTACCTCTCTATACAACCCCGCCCCCCCTTTTAAGAAATCCCTTTCTTTTTCCCTTCAGTATAGAACAACAGAAATGCTTGTATTCACATTTATGATCACATTCATTTCCTTTGAACCATAACTACTTTAAATGGTACCAAGTCATTTTTCTTTCTTTTTTTTTGCAACACTAAGCTTCACACTAACATTATACCTCCACTAACGAGGCAGAGTGATCTTTAGCTGTCTCCCCATGAGGAGCTGTGCCGTAGAATAAGCGTTCCATTGGAGTGGCTTTATAACTGAGTAGAGCTTAAGCATGATATCCTCCCTCTTTCCACAAGTTTTTTAAAGTGGCCACAGTGTGCTCAGCCTCTCCATTGGTTTGTGGGTATCTTGAGTTGCTGGTTACGTGAGTGAGTGCACACTCTCTGGCAACGTCTTTGAAAAGAGTACAGGCATACTGTGGGCTATTGTTTGACATCAGCAGCTTTGGGACCCCATACTGACCAACGATTATCTTTAGAGCCAATATGACACAAACAAAATGGAGTTGGGCAACTTCAATGTTGAAATTGTCAACCACTACAAGATAAGTGTTCTTGTCCCAGATGAAAATATCTGAACCCCCATGTTGCCACAGTCTCTCAGGCACAGGACTTGCCAAAATGGTCCTCTCTGTTATGTGTTTTGTGCATATGGGATAGTTTCCAAATGTCTGGTTAATGATAGCTGAAAGCCCTGGCCTACCAGACAGAATGACAGGCCCTTGCTTGGCATTTGACTATCCCTTGGTGGCCCTAATGGAGGATGCTGAGCATTTCTTCTCTTAACAAATTGGGGATGCCAGTTCATGGTATATCAGGTGGCAGGTAGGCTTTGTGTTTTTTCTGCCTCTCTGCAAGCTGCTGCAATTTACCTTCAGTAGATTATAGAGACTGTTTGATTGAAATTTGGACTTCTGCTTACTGCTCTTCCTGGGGCTGAGTGAGTGTGTGCTCCAATGGTGCTCGTGACAGTGTGTCTGCAGTGATGAGCAGCTTTCTGGGCACATGTACAATGGTATAGGAAAATTTCAACTGTCCAAGTTGGAACCTCAAGATTCGAGGTGGAAGCTCATCCAGTGCCTTAGTACCTAATAGATGCAGTAGAGGTTTTTTATCTGTCTTTACTGTGAACCTCATACTAAGCAGGTGTGATTGCAGGTGCTCACATGACCACGTCACCACTGTTGCCTCTCTCTCAATCTGAGCACAATGTTTCTCAGCATCAGATAAACCTCCGGATTCCAGTCACTACTCTCTGGCGTGGTTTCTGGATCAGAACAGCTCCAAGACCAAAGGAAGATGCGTCAGCTGACACATGCATTTCATTTCATGCACTGGGTGAGAATACAGCGAGTACTCTGAATGAGTTGAGTTCTGACTTGTGCTTTTGAAAAGCCTCTCATTGTTGGGCGCTCCCCAACACCATTCTGTCTTTTAAGACAGATCTTTCAGAGGTTGTGTGAATGATGCCAGGTGAGGCACGTACTTGCCCAGGTAATTAGCCATGCCCATCACTCTTCTGATGTCTGAAACACAGGCTGGCTCTGGCATGTCCAGAATGGATTTGACTCTGCTTGGGTTAGGTTTGACACCCTCAGTGGTGATGCAGTGTCCACAAAACATAATTTCGCTCCTGGCAAACTGACATTTGTCCTTGTTTGACGTTAGCCCTTCATGTTTCAATCTCTTGATTACCTGGTGCAGTCTGGTATCTGCCTGTCCTTTGTGTGGGATACCACTCCTTTGCAGCCCTCCAGCATTTGCATCATTCATTGCTGGAAATGTTCTGGGGCTGAGGAGATCCTCAGCAGTCTATTGAAACAGTACAGACCAAATGGAGTTATGAAAGTGATCAGAAGAGGGCTGTCTTCGGTCAGGGAAATTTGCTAGAATCGTGATGTGGTATCCAGTCGGGTTAAAACATTTGCTCCTGACAGCATAGCTAGTGTGTTATCCATAGCTGTCTCTCCTACTTGACCTACTTATTCAGGGGTGTCAGATCTACACATTGCCTGGGATTCTCCTTTGAGCTTGGGCCACAACCAGTAGGCTGGCACACCATGGAGTCAGTTGAGTGACCATAGATATCGCTCCCATCCCTTCTTTGCGATCCAGTTCTTGCTCTTTCTATGGGACAGGGAATTGACATGGGGCAGACAGACCATATAATGTGGCCTCTGGTTGCAGTTCAATCTTGTATGGGTCCCTCAGCTTCCCCAACCTTTGGAACTACTTCTGATGTCTTCTGAGTCAAGGCCTCAGTTGCTGAAAGTCCCAACAACAGTTTCATCAGTTTGACCCCCACAAACTATTTAGTTTGTTTTCAAACTCCAGCTTTCCACTCAAGTATCCTCTCACATCCAGGCGGAGTCTGCCATCACCATACAGGTGTATCCTTGGGGGCTGCATGCCAGTCTGTGGTGTAGTGGTGGTTCAGAATAGCTTGTAACTCGGCTCTAACTTGAACCTTTGTTGTCTCTCCATTCAAATCAAGAGTTTTTGTCAATTCGTGTTCAATACTGAAAACCATTTCTCCCAGAGGAGTGACATTTTCTCCTCCATGGTCTGCAGAATCTTCTGTGATATCATGGATGCCACCAGTTGATCGACATTTCCAGTCAAGATGTTCTTTTTGTTTGGATTGGCAACATTCTGCATCTTTGGCAGGGCAATCCTTCCTCTGGTGATTTGTTGCATTTCCACATCTTTCATTACTGTCTGTTTTTATTTTCTGGCTAGACTTGTGAGCTGTATTTTTATCCTTTTGTGCCTCTCTGGATCTGTCGCCTTGTGCTTGTTGCATCTTAGTTCTCTGATTGCATCTCATTTGAGCTGCCACGTAGTATTGGCTGCTTCTTCTTTATTTCCTCACTGTGATGCAATCTGGCCATAGTTTTGACTAATGTGAGTACAGGATCTAACTGCAATGACTCAGACAGTTTTGCATCTCTTAGGCCAAGAACAATCCTGTCTCTGATCAGTTCTCCACTCAGATCTCCAAATTCACAATGCTCCTCAAGACAAGACATTCAATATGTCCTCAGCTTCGTCCCATATAGTGTACATCAGTGTCTTTACTTGATTTTCATGCGTCTGTTTATCCAGGCCATTTGCCATTCTGAAAACGTTTTATCCACTTTGGACATTCACTTGCATTATTTAAATCAAACTTGCCTCGTGAGGTCAGTTGTATGCTGATAACTGGAGCTGCTGCTGCTGCCGGCTGGCTCATCCTTTCTGCCTTTCGCTTATTTTTTCAGTTAATTTGTTGATTTACGTTCGTCTGATTTATCCACAGCCACACGCCTTTTCCAGTGCTATTTTCCAGTTTATCTTCCGCTTGGCTCCCTGTCACTTGTTTTATGGTTCGCCAACACATTTATTTATTTTTTGCTTTGGCGTCACTTGTTTAGCCTATTTAGCTTATGTTACTGGCTAATTCTGTTTTTCACAAAGGAAGACTGGCAGTCCACTTTTTTTTCCATGACTGTCTTGTGGAGACACATCCTTCTCCTGCCCTCTTTTCTGACACCAGCAGAGAGTGACAGTGCGGTTAGTGAGTCTATACTGTAAGAGCCACCCTAAGAGCCCTACTCTGCCTCTGATATTCTTACCCTAACACTTCTTCTCATACCTAAACCTAACCAACGAAGGTAACGACTACTAGAACAGACTAGACTTGACTAGATTAAAGAGCGGACAGAAAACCAAGACTTAAATACTAACAGGACTAACGAGGGAATGGGGAGCAGGTGATTAGACTTAAGTGCAGGCTGGGAGTGATTGGCTGGGCAAGACAAAGGGAGTAAGGCAGGGCTAATGAGGAAGATGCAGGGCAGGTGTGAGGAAGAGGACTTGAACACAGGAGGAGTGAAGGAACACACACAAGGGAAACACCAAAACCTAGAAAATACAACGCCACGAGCCAACAAAGAATTCCAAAAAGTCCAAAACCATGAGTCTAAGGACTAGGAAACAAAAGTGTACCATATATTAAAACAACGAAACACAAAGAGTCCCATAATCATGAGTCCATGATAGAAAAAGAAATTCTTGAGGTTATCACTTTACTTCTTTTAGGAACAAGACACATAACTTTCATTTATCAGTTGAACATGTATCCTGATTGGCTACAGTGTTTAACAATAAATTAGTCATCATTTGGAAAAGAGCCTTACAGCATGAAGGGCCCCTCAGAAAGGTCATGGAGAAAAAAAGAGATACAGATGTGACACCAGAGAGGTCTCGAAGGATTTAGGACCAGTCAACGCAAACCTGAGCTGGCATTAATAGAAGCAGATTTGGCTTTTTCCCATACTATTATCACAGAGCTCACAAAACACTCCAAGGCACGCCGCTTACGGCCATCTCCAAGGAGGCCTAATCAAAAGCAAGGATGGAGCGAACGCCAGCGGGGAAGGGTGAAGACATGAAGAATGAGTGCACGACTCCACTCATCGGAGTGGTCTCTCCCCCCCAAAAAAACCCCAAGCCAGAGGTCCACATGGTCTGTATCATGTTATGAGCTCACCAGAGACGAGTCATGACTTCACCGCAACAGAGCCAAGCCTAACACATCATTATTACAGCTCATTGTTCTAAACCAGATCCATACAGGAGGTATCCACACACATTCTGTACCCTCTCACACACGTGCTGCCAAAATCCCCCCCCCCCCCCCCGACTGGCAGAGAAATAATCAACAGTCTTGTGAACTATGATGTAAAATTTATTGGGCATAATGGATATACAAATATCATGCATATTTACAGCATATAAAAAGAGCAAGAAAATAAAAGCAGGTAACCAACACATTTACAACACCCAGAAAAAAAGGCATTCTTGGCATCATGGGGAAAGTGCAAACTCTTCATTGTTTGCTTTGAGATTGAAAAAAAAGAAAAAAAACTGCAATAAAACCACATACAGTTAGGGGCCCCAAATCATCCAGCTGCAGTATACTCTACAAGCATTTACATTTCTCTTGAGTTTAAACACACACACACACACACACACACACACATAGAAACACACATTGTACACAAAAGACACATTCATAGAAAAACACGAGGTAGTCAAATGGTTAAAAAAAATACAATCAACAACTAGACATATGGATCTGTGCTCCGATTACAGCTGTTTTCAATTCAGCATTAACTGCAAATCATGTAGTGAAAGTCTTTTGCTCCTTCAGCACATTTATTGTAACAGTGCCAATGTTGTGTGATACAGCATCATTATTTCATATTGATAACATATTATCTATACTTATTTCTTCATGGTCAGGGTGGAGGGGGGGCTTTTCCCAGCATACATGGGGCCAAAAAAGGAGGAATGTTGATACTCGAACAGCGACTCTCATGAAACATATTGTTAAGTTTGAGTGAAAGAATATCCCCAAATGAGAAGATTAGATCCAGAACATAATTTGAGGCTCGGCCGCCTAACAGCATGACACGAGAGGGCGGGAATGGATAATTACATATGGGAGATGGATTTGCCACAGTCGATAAGAGTAACCGCAAAACTACAGGAATGTAAGAAACCCTTAATCCCACAATGACCACTGATTATAGGCTGTGGCACATTTCCACTATGCAGGACTTGAGGATGTTTCATGAAGTGTATACTGAATGCAGCGGGAGGGGAGCGTCGCCGTTGACAATGATTCTGCTTGATAACAGCAAAAGTGCACAACATATCAATGCTGTATATATGGATATATATGTGTGGAGCTGAGTTTTGAAAGGTTCGAGTTTTTGGCAGGGGACACACCTGGCAAGAAGCCCGATAAAACAAACAAGTTCTAATGTTGCTCTAAAACCAAGTGGTTCTAATACAGCTCAATAAATATTATGTCTCATGTGTTATTGAAAACAGTTGAGTTTCCAGAAACACAATAACAAAATGACTGGATTTATTCCACCCTCTGTTCTAAATGAATACATTCACACTCAATACATATTCCACGTTCATATTCCAAATTTGGCTTAACTGCTAACATCAGTGGTTAAGCAAAAATTATTTTTTTAAGGGAGTAAAGATAATGGTGACAACAGAAGGACTGAACAAAATTAAGTTTGGGGTCTGGGTTTTGTTATTTGGTGATAATTGAATGAAACTAAATGAAATTATTCACTATTATCAGGATGAAAATATAGTTTAATACGCACTGCTACAGCTTATCATCAATGATATGAAGCTTGTATTTAAGATATAGATTTAAATATATTAAATTCTGATTTACTTCACATGAAAATATTGGAGTAAATCCATTATTTATATACCACATAGTAATCAATCTGCAACAGCAAGAATGAGCCAGTATTGCCAAGTGGGGTATAAAAAAAAAAAACATATCAGATGACAAATGATAATATTGTTGAAACAAAACATCATGATTTATATTCCATGCACATAAGAAACAAACCTGTAATGCTTTGTTTAATAATTATTTATATATTGTGTTATTATAACTTCATAACATGCTTTTATGACTTTCCTCGATAATGAAATATACATGTGTCTAATTTATAGTTATCAATGTTTTTAGTTGTAGTTAAAAAAAAAAAAGTACATATCTATTTTGTAAATGTTGTCAGGAATATGCATACTGTATTCTAACGTTATTCTACTCAACGTGTGATTCTTTAAACAATATGCTGAATAATGTTGTGTATATTTCATTTTCATCAGTGAAAGTGTCATAAAAATATGCTATGAGGCTTTTATGAATAAACCCAAATAAATTCCCCAAAAACATGTTATGAGCACATCCACAATTCACAGTACTTACACACATAGACAAACAAACAATAAATTTCTCTTGGTAAATATATTCCAAAATATAATTTTATACACAAATATATATATTTATACTCTGTTCCCTCTGTAGAAAGCTTTATACATGTTTTACATAAAGAAAAGAAGAAAAAGCTTTGAGATAATATACATTCTGTTCTTGTTACTCCTTACTGGAGACATGGTTCAATCGTTAAATTCAGAGGCCCCAGTTTGTCCCACACACACACACACAGTCTGATATAAAGAAAACACATACAGGTTAAAGGAAGGCACTACGGCAAACATTCATATTATTCTGAGACGGTGGGGTAATCGTGGTGTTGCAGTTTAAGGAACAAATTGGTAAAAATATATTTCCATAACAATGAGCTTCAGCTTCAGCTTATTCTTTCAAAACAACACACTGTCAGTGCCAAAATTCATACAAAAATAACTGGGATATGAAACTCCAAATCCATATACATTTGGCTTTATAATGTATAAAAACTACTCTTCCTCTGCCTCTATCTGATAAGTAGAGCTGAAATGATTATTCCATCAGTTGATTCGTCAATTGACAGAAAATTATTATGATTTTCATTATTTCATTTTTAAAACTAAATGATTACCCAACTCAGTAATCAACACATGAATTAATAATGAAAATATAGTTGACTAGAAGCCTTATTGTAAAAGGACAAAAATGAAGAGACTATGATTTGAGGGTCATTATCTTATACCATATGTTGATCCTGTCATTTAGCACTGCAGTTCAAAACTTAATCACTATTAAAATACAAAATGGTATGAACTAGCTACTGTAGATCCTGTCTAATCCAGACAACAGAATGCAACAGTGTTTGCACACACTCTGTCTCATAACATTTTTTGAGTATTTACAATATTTACAAAAAATATACACATTTTTAAAAAGTAGATTTTTTTTGGGAAATAAGCTTATTCACTTTATTTCAGAGAGTGAGACGAGAAGATTGATACCACTCTCATGTGTTTGTTGAGTACGGAGCTGGAGCTAAATGCTGATTAGCTTAGCTTAGCATAAAGCACATAGCATTGGAAGCAGCAGCAAACAGCTAGCCTAGCTATGTCCAATGCTTCTAAAGCTTGCTAACTAACTAATGTTAAATCGTGTCTATTTAATCTGTATATAGACAGAAATATCTATTATACTATTTCTCCGAATAAGCAGTTTCTTATTTTTAAGCTAAGCTAGGCTAGTCACCTTCTGCATTCAGCTCCATACCCAACACACAAACATGAGAGTGGTATCAGTCTTCATCCTAACTCTTAAAAAAAAAAAAAATCAAATAAGTATATTTTCCAAAATTGTTCTAAACTGTTTATCTAGTAAAAAGGAACTCATAATGCCCCTGTTAGGTTGAAATTTGAGACTCAGACCTTAGCTTAGATTTAGATCTACTGAATTGCATCTGTTACTACAGTTTAGATAGCACGTGTGAAATGTGTTTTTACCATACTGTGTGTATAAATCTATAGTGAGGGCAAAATGAGTGAAATTAGATTATAAACATTATAAAATGTGGCTTTTTTATCAGCATGTCTTTCACATTTTTCTTTCACATTTTTGGCATTTACTCTTCTGTATACATTCAATACCTACACTGTTTCTCATCTTTATAAAGTCATCATCTCACCGTGTGTGAAGATGACGACTTCCGTTCATACTGCACTTTTGTCCGATTGTTAATAGTGGTTGTTGTTTTACTCCTTGCGTGTCACAAAGTAACGTGTTAAAGTCCAGCCGTCAACATCTCACTTACTAATACTGACATCACTACTGTTGCTTTTCCTTGCTGTCAAAGAGTACACCTGCTTGTTACAAACAGCCTAAATCGAAACCTTTTAAGGTCAAAAAACTGTGTTGTGGAGGGAGGAAAAAAGCAGCATTTGGATTAATAGAGAAAACGTCTGGTACAAACTCACATTTGTTTCTTGTAGTTTTTTGTAAAATACTAGACATGAGGTGAGGCTGCCAAGCTGAGTCTCACTGCTTCAACAGACCAATAACACTAGGACAGCACATCAGTCGGCACGCGCTTGAAGTGGCACAAAAGGAATTTACACAAGAACTAAAACATGTTATTGTGTATTCTTTTTTTTCTTTTTCTATTAATCATACTTCTTTCCTTCTTATCGCATCCCCTCCCCAAATAAGTCCTTTCATCAAAATGAAACTACAGTCCACAAACCGGTCCCTGCGAACCGTCCGGGCCCTTCCTGTGCCGTGGCAGAGCTTCATGTGTCCTGCTGGGTTGCCCTGGGCTACGCCGTGCTGCTGCTGGAGCAGGGTGTGCTTTGTGTGCTGCCGATACTGTGGGCAGCACTGCTGTTTTCTGACGCGGGCTGAGACTTCTGGACCTGCTGTGTGCCAGCTGTCTCACCTAGACATACACCAGGAGAGTAGGGAGTAGGGGAGGAAGGGAGGAATGGATTGGACAAAAACAAAAAAAGGTATAAATTAGAAAAAGCAGAGAGGTAGGCAAGAACAAAATGAAAAATGTATTTAGTTAAAGCGATAAAGTGCACTCCTGTTTTTTGTACTCTTACACGTTGAAAAGAAAAGCAGTGGGAATTCTCGTACAGTTTTACTATGACTTTCAGCACAGGTGAAAAAGATCAACTTTTCCAAGTAAATGCAAATAAGCAGGAACGACTCTGCTTTTCATCCGTCTTAACTTTTTTTTTTTTTTTGAAATTCTCTTTTTATTCAGAAAGGCAGACATCCATCACATACATCACTTCACACATACATTTACTCAGATTGTCAAGGATACAATGATGTTGTACCTTCTGCCCTTCTGGATCTTTCTCCCACGGACCCAAACCAGGTGGAAGCAATAACACAAAAACAACAAAACCGGGGAGCGCACCCCTACATGTAGTCTATACTCCATTCACAAAAAAATAAAAAATAAAAAATAAATAGAAGAGGGTAGGTTCACACAAAGCACAAGTATAATCAGATAAAATCAGATCTGATTGGTTTTACATACTCAGTCCATTTGGTCCAGATCCTATAAAAAATGTCTTTCTCAACTTTGAGGGAAAAAGAAATCTTCTCCATAACATAAATCTCATAAACAATTTCAATCCATTCGTCGATGGTGGGAGGTTCCACTCTTAACCATTTCCTAGTGACACATTTCTTACTTGCTGCCAACAATATGGTCAGCAGTTTTTTGTCTTTTATGTTCCATGTTTCAAACATTATATTGCCCAAAAACATAGTTTCACATTTTAATGGAATGTTCACATTAAATATATTTTTAATATGTTTGTGGATCTCTTCCCAGTAAGATTGTATTACTTGACAGTCCCAAAAGATATGGAAGTGGTTGGCTCCATTAGACCCACAAAGTCTCCAACAAGCATCCCCGCTACCCTGATGACGCTTCTGGATGGGTGTGATAAAAAATCTTGTTATACTTTTCCAACAGAACTCCCGCCAGGTGTTTGACCCGGTTGAGATCCATTGTAGTTGACATATTTTCTCCCAGCTCTCTTGTGTAATAATTATCCTTATTTCCTTTTCCCATTTCCTCTTTATGTATTCTGTATTCTCTTGTTTGGCTAGTTGTATGGCGTTATATAATTTGGAGATAATTTTGTTGCAAGATCTGGACTTAGTTAATGATAAGAATACCTCCATGAACCCTGGTTCGTCTTTTCTTAACGCCTCTTTAATATTTTTGTTATAATAATCTCTCACTTGCAGGTACCTAAAAAACTCGTCTCTCCCTAGACCATGATCCTTCTGTAGGGCCTCAAAACTCTGAAATGTCCCCTTGTGGACAAACGAATAATAGGTAGTTAAGCCTTTTGTGATCCATGTCTTAAATCTGCCGTCGGTTTTATTTGGCGTAAAGTCCGAGTCATAGGCACACCACCTCATAATCTTAGATGTGTCTTTTAATCTGCAAATTCTGACTATTTCCTGCCAGGACTTCAGGAGGCTACTTGTTATAGAGTCGTCTGGGATCTCCTGTTCTTCTTGTAATTTATTGTCACTTAATAAAGCTGTTATTGGAATTCCCTTTATCATCGTTCCTTCAATTTCCTTCCATGCTGCATCATACATAGGCGAGCACAGGCAAACTAAAGGCCTCAACTGAGCTGCATGGTAGTAATCCTGTAAACAGGGAAGGCCCATTCCCCCTTTTTCTTTTCTTAATTGCAATGTTTTAAATTTGATTCTGGCCCTTTTCCCTTGCCACAGATACCTCGCTATTACTCTGTCCCACTCTAAGAACTGTTTAGATGGTATTTTAATTGGTAAACATTGAAAAAGGTACAACCCGTCTTAACTTTTACCATCTTCAAGTATAATCTACCACAGACTCACAATGTGTTTTGCACTGCTCTGATCCAAATACTGTCACCTCAGAAAGCCCAGAAAGAAGCAGTCACATCCTATCTGACAGAGTATATTTTGAACGGAGAGAGATGAAGAGGTTTCCCGTTCATGTAGTTCATTCTCTTTTCCTTATCTGGAATCAATTAGCTTGGCTTTAGCAGATAAAGCAGAACAAACACAAGACAGGACCTCTCTGACAAACCACTGACTGGTTTATTGTTCTATGTTTAAAGCCAGATTCAGGCTACAGGAGTTTTAGCCTGATTTATCCATGCTTCACCCCTCCCAACAATCGGAGGAGGTATCTGGTCTAAGACCTTGGTCAGTAGTGATGTTTGCCCCAAGTTGGCCACCTCGATAAAATGTTTGATATTTAGGATTTAAAATCTGGAAGTCTCAACTACATGTCAAAATGTGGAAAGAACATATACTGCCTATATAACATGTCTTCAATAAAGAGCCTGACTGATATATCATTTAGCTGATATTGGCCTATCATAGAGATATGGATTATATATGGGGTATATACTTTCTCACATATGTGTGTACATATTTGAATTTTTTAAAGTTATATAGGCAACATTTTATGTATATTTGATAATTCTTCCTAATGCAAGTTTGATGTATACATACATATTTTTGGTTATTAAGTTATTAATTAATTCATTAAGATGACTAATTTATAATCACTAGATTCCTGATGAAGTTTACTGTTTCAGTGCACTGATGTCATTGTATAGAATAAAGCTGATTGTTTAACTGTAAAATGTCATGCATCCATTACATATCTTTGTTAGGGAGGGGTATCGGCCCCAAAAATCCAGTATCAGTCAGGCCTTACTTCCAAGACATATGATAACCATAAAGACAAAGAGAAGAGGTTTACTAAAGCAAGCTGTTGCACCATGTCATTCTCCATTTTGTTTACATCTGCTTCTCTATGAGCTCATATGAGATCACATGAGTTCTGTGTGATGCATCATTATTTTCAAATCTTGGATTGTGTGCATATTTGAGATTAGAGAGAAGCACATCTGTGCAGTTTGTCTTGATGTGCGTGATGCAGAATGGGTGAGGATTTTAAAACTCCTGTAGTCTGAGCCGAGCTTAAATAAGCATCTCATTTTGTAAACTCTCGGGATCCAACACTCAAATAAAGGGGCAAATGAAAGTGCTCAGATTTGTTTACAAAAACGTCTCTGTCAGACAATGAACAGCTTTTGACATAAAGCCAAGTCTGTGTTTAATTTGAGATTTTGGCACAATCATTACTGCAGTCTGCTGCTTTGTTGCTTCCTCGCTATAATACAGCCAGAGAAGTAAAGAGCAACACAATAAAACATTGTTTGTCACACAAAGATGCTTCTATCTATAGTTTGTGCTGCAAGTTGTGCGTTTTTGTTTATGTGCTTGCATATATGACAGCCATATGTGTCCACAGGCCATCTTGCATCTCGCTCCCTCTTTGGGGCCCCTTACTTCTGCTAATGTTTACCAGAGCAGAGCAGCCAGAGGTCTTTCCCTCACAGGACCATGAACTCTACAAAACAAAGGGACTTGGATTCACCTCATCTGTCTGTGGAAATATAAATTCCCAAAGTCCAATATTATCTTTCTTGATAAAGAGAGATAGAGGCCACTTTAATGTCACAGAAACATATTGTGTATGAAAACTCTGTATCCAGTTGTTGATAGAAGTCTGACGCAGGCACAGTTTGTCTTAAAGGCACAGTGCACCAGTTTTATATACATACAGTATATACATACAGTGTGTAACTGAAAGCCTGGTGTGTAGTTTACCAAACATTTACCAAGAAAGACAGAAAGAAAGACAGAGAGAAATAACAGATAGAAAGACATAAAGATGTAAAGGAAAAAAAGCAAGAAAGAAAAAAGTATAAAAGAAAGAAAGAATGGAACACAGACAGAAGGAAAGAAAGACAAACGAAAGAAAGAAAGAAAGAAAGAAAGAAATAAAGAATGATAAAAAGAAGGAAAGAAAGACAAAGGACAGACAGAAAGAAAGAAAGAAAGAAAGAAAGAAAGAAAGAAAGAAAAAGAAAGAAAGACAGATCGAACGAAAGAAAGAAAGAAAGAAAGAAAGAAAGAAAGAAAGAAAGAAAGAAAGAAAGAAAAAGAAAAAAGAAAAAAGAAAAAAGAAAGAAAGAGATAACCAACCACCTAATCAACCTGTTTTCACTATGAGTTCAGATGTGTGAATGGAAGACAGACAGAAGGAAAGAAAGACAAACGACAGACCGAAAGAAAGAAAGAAAGAAAGAAAGAAATAAATAAAGAATGATAAATAGAAGGAAAGAAAGACAAAGGACAGACAGAAAGAAAGAAAGAAAGAAAGAAAGAAAGAAAAAGAAAGAAAGAAAGACAGATCGAACGAACGAATGAAAGAAAGAAAGAAAGAAAGAAAGAAAGAAAGAAAGAAAGAAAGAAAGAAAGAAAGAAAGAAAGAAAGAAAGAAAGAAAGAAAGAAAGAGATAACCAACCACCTAATCAACCTGTTTTCACTATGAGTTCAGATGTGTGATTGTGAGCTGAGCAGCAGAGGTAGAGAGCAGATCTCTTGGCAGAGGTGAGTGCAGCTCTGGCAGATTGCAGACTTATTGTGTGTGCCAAGATAATGAGCAAAATGTCAAATGATATAGTGCGAAGGTGCCTTTTAAAGCAGTTATACTCCTAATACCCTTATAGGGAATCTAACTGTAATAGATTAAAAAATAAATAAAAAAATACAATTCCAGTGAGTATATGTCATTCAAAAAAGGGGAAAGTTTGTCTCTGGAAAGGTCAGCAACATCATCCTCAGACCCTGAGGGGAAGGACGCTGCTCTATTTTCATGTTTGACCACTCTGGGTTTAAAATACATTGTTGGTGGTTGTTTTTGGGGGATCTACATTCTTGGGGTTTCCATGGAGAAGCCAATATAGCCATGTAAGGTCATTTCAGACAAGATGGCATAACACAACAATTTATACAAAGACCTATTTTGATAACTTGAACAGGATCATACGCCTTTAAATACACTCAAGTCTTAGCCATGTGATACTACTCTCCCCTCTCCTTACACCTGCTCTCTCTACAGTATGCTCACATTTGACCTCTGATATCTGGGGGAAAACCACACAATTACAAGGCATGTGTGTCTTTGTTAGTCATCCTAGGGAAACTCATAAAGCTTGAATAAAGTGGCTGTCTCAAGAGGAGCCAATGCCAATATTGTGATAAAGATAAGGGTACTAAAATCTGACAGCTGATCCTTCCTGCTTGAAGAAATTCTGCTCAGTAAACACTCATAAATGTGACTGAGCACGACTGCGCTTTTTAACAGTTTGTCACCGTTTTTGACAAGCGTCCGACGTTGAACTATGAGGGAGGATGATTTACGGACCCCGGCCCTCCGACGCTCTCTCCAAAACTCCAAACTGTAAACTTAAACCCTCACATTGTTATATTTTCTGAAAAGCCCTCAACTCAAACATCCTGACCCCCCCCCACACACACACACACCCTCCACGAGTGTGAAAAAGAAGTCTGTGGAGAACACATCATCCGCGAAGGTTGACGGGTCAATGGTATGGCGGGACACCAGTCAAACAGTCAGAGCCGGAGAGGAGAACAGGGCAGCTCTGTGCGGCGGTGAACTCGGTGGACTGCTGGGAGCGCACATCCTCTCAGGGGTCAGCTGGGGTCAGCAGGCTGGGGACGATGGGGAAGGTCTTGGCATCTAATGGACAGATTGTGTGTCTTTTCCTGTGAGCGCCCGCTAAACCCAACAAGGGGAATTTCCAGCTCGTCTCCAACCATTGTACTGAGAATATTCGCTGACCACCCCGCAGGCCCCCAAAAACATTCAAAGGCAGGAAAGAGGAGAGCTCTTGCTGCTGACCAACAGGATATATTTACAGTAGAGGAGTCAATATGTTATTGTGAACTGGCCTCTGTCCGCAGCAGGATGTTTGGCAATCGCAGCGGCACATTTCTGGCACTGAGGCGCTCTCACATTCCTTTGGATCTTATCTTTTCATTAATGTAGAGAAAGAAGGGAGGGGGAGGGAGGCTGGGGCATTGGAGCAAGCAGGTAAAGGGCCTACCTGTGTGTGCGTAGATAAACCACAGGGCTCCGGTCAACAGAGCCCCGATCACAAAGGCTGCGAAGGCGATTCCCACCACAGTCGGAGTGTCCAGCACGTACACTGGGGCTAGAAAACAGAGCAGCACACAGTTCATACAACACAAATGCTACGGAGTCCCAAAGTGGTCAACATCAAATGAACATTAAAAAAAAGTGTATCAAAGAGATAATACATAAATTAAACACTAACTTTCAACTGATGTTATTATTGTGGAATATTTTTTTATTTACATTTTTGGGTGGCATTTTATACCTTTTAGAAAAGTAGATAAGTGACAGGAAATTATACCAAAGAAAATGACACAAAGGTGTGTCTAATCCCCAGGCAGCCAGTGTAACTAATCTTTCTTTCATTATGCAACATGTTCTTATTCAGACTACAGTCTATTTAATATCATAATGTCACTCTTCATGTCAGTGGAGGTGTCACTAGTCACCACTCCTTACCTTTCAACAAATTACATGCTAGCCAACTAACTAGGAAGGCTAGCTTAGTATAAAAGTAGAAGTACATGTGTGTAACAGTGTAAACAGTAGCAGCACACTGGTTAATTCAGAGAGTTCTTCTAAATTCTAAATGTTCCTCAGAGACAGACACACAACTAAATGAAATGCAACAAGATGGAGCTAACGGACTAGCTGGCAGTTAGTTAGCTGGCTGGGTGTCATGTGATTGGCTGAAAGTTGAGATGAGGGACAACTCCATTGTCATAAAATGTTACATAAAATGTTACATAAAATAGAAGTGTCTTTGGGAAAAATGCCTTCATGAAATAAAAGCAGATGTTTGAAAAAGGACATTTTGATATAAAGCTATCTGTGAAAAAATAAAAAATGAACTTTGTTATTAAGAAAATAAGAAGGATAATGAGTAAGAATTATAAAATAACTTACCCTCATTAGGAGGAGCCGGTGTGCTTTCTTTTGTTTCTGCAAAATAGAACACAAATTCATTTTAATGCAAGTCCACCATCATGTATGCTAATGCACATAAACAAGTGAAACGCTACATATTGTGGGTTAGACAGAGGCTCGGCACATTGCTGATGTTGCAGTGTGTGGAATGTGATACAGAAACCTGAAGCATGAAACCGCTGAAAGAAGCAGCTCTTCTGTAAGCTGACAGCGTCCTAAAAGATGAACCTACTGACTCGGACCCGGCTCTGCCCAGCCATTTATTTCAAGCCATCTGGAAGGCTTTCAAAAGCAAAATTAGCTGTAATGATGTCTTTACAAACAATACAAAAGGAGCTTGTGTACGGGCAAACTCAAGAGCCAGCCTGGTACGTATCCAAGACTCCGGCACAATGGCTGCTATTCTTAGAAAGAACACCTTTTGAGTTTTTTCATCTCGCGTAATAGATGATGACAGGTCATCAGAGAAGACTTTAATTTCGGTAGGGGGACGATGGCCAGAGGACGTCCTCTCTGACACCCTCCGCCCGCCCCTCTCCAAATCCCACCGCTCCACTGTTATCTGTCCTGTGTGACTTGTTATGTTAAGAATGCAGAGAGCGGCCATTAACGCTTTCGGCTCCCACGAGAACAACAGAGAGAGCGGAGCGGCACGCTTTATACGAGCCTTGCAGGACTTTGAGCGCTTATCAAATCTCAGCGTACCTTTTCAAATAACGCTCTGCTGGAATCCTGACAAGCCTTGACTTTTATTCGCTGCTTTTAACAGGACCAGACATCGGCCCCTGCATCTAAATTCAGCTTAGGACTTTATGTTTGCGGCTTGAAGCCGTTGCCAGAGCTGGAAAAGAGTTCTGATATCTCGATGAACGTCATTTGTTTATGTAAGTTTGCTTGCTATGGAATGAGCAAGCACTCCTGCGTAATGACTTGTTTTTGTTCAACTCTGACCTCTCCTCATGGAGCTCAGGAACCACTAATGTAGCCTCTGCGAGACTCTCCACACTGGGAGTCCTTATTTGTAAAGCCAACCGCAGTTGAACCTGACCATTCAAATCTGGTTACACAAATCAGCTCCCATCCATAAAACCATTAACAACACATACAGCTGATAATATACAGTAGTTTTAAACAGTTACACAGAAAAGCTTTGTTCTCACTGATTTATACTCCTTTAATATCCGCAGCCTGCTGAGGCATCAATCCTACCTCCCGCACAAGTAGAAGCATCCCCCTTTTTTTTGAGCTTCATGATCATTTTAATGATAAAGTAATCTTCCTAACATCTGGCCAGTCAATACAGCAGCTCATTTAAAGAACAAAACCCCTTCATTCAGCAGGATTTAAGGTGATGCATCATTACATACATTTATCACAGGAATCAGCTGCGTAGACAGATCAGCTATCTGAAGAGCTGACATACCTACAGCGCATATTTTACACACTGCAGCTTCTGCCTGTCTATTATTGTTATGCACATACACCACTTATAACCTGCTTCATCAAATGGGTTCTCTATCTTCTTCTTCTTCTTCTTCTAGCTTTACCAGTGTCATGATAAAAATCTACTCTGCCAACTGCCAACTTCTCAAAGAAATATTTTCAACTTTTCCTGAACAGATCCATAAAAAAGGGATACAATTTATTGATGTTGTGAAGCAGTAAATCTACTTTTGATGGCAGGGGCTTTGAGGTTCTTATGTTTTTCCATGCACCAAGTTGGCCACAAGTGGCCTTCTTTGATTTGCAGATCAACTTCAGCTCTTTCGGGATGCAGTCCAGTGCAAGAACTGTGGCCCTTGAAAAGGCTGCTTGTTTTGTTTGCCATCCTAGCATAAGAGATGGCTTTGAAGGAGAAAACACAGCCTTTGAAATTGAGATTTTCTTCGCTGTGTTTACGGCATATTTGTGTTTACTTAATCTGCTCCATGGAAAATAAACCCGCAGCATTGGCATAGAGGTGGAGGCAGTGCACCCTGCTGCCCAGTTTGGACCAGCTCAGCTCAGCTCAGCTCAGTCATTACTGCACATTTACACAGTCTCTGTTGACCAATGTCCTCAGCAGTTCCTCTAACATCAACACTGGCACTTCCCCTCTCAATGACTGCATCTATAACTCTGCCCAGCACTGAAACTCAAAGCTTATGAGTGTTCTGTTAAAATGTAATAAATACACCCACTTCTGCTCAGCTTAACTGTATAGCCTTGCAGATACCAATATCTATACCTGAGCGTACTCAATATATGGTGTTTGGCACATTAATTAAACTGCTCTTGATGAATCAATTGATTAGTTTGGTTTATAGAATGTCAGTAAATAGTGACAAATGCTCATCATAATTTCTCTAAGCCCATGATGGCATCTTTAAATTGCTACTATTGTCCCACCAACAATCCAAAGCTCAAATGCATTCAGTTTATTAAGATTGAAGAATGACTGATATTGATATTTGAGAGTCTGATGAAACTTTTGGCATTTTAAACAGCAGAGATTTGTTTTCTGTCTGTACTAATCGTCTAATATAAAGCTCATAAAGGCTCATGGTGTAAGTGTTTGAGCTCTGACTAAGCAGGGTATTTTATAGTTGAGAAAAAAAACGTATCTGGCCAATAAACTATACTAGACACACTATCTAAATTATGTTTAACATATCTTATCAGGCTGTATGACTAATACTTTCCTGTGGGAGACTATAACTAAAACACAGTTCACTTATAGTCAGATGTAGCCTGAACCCAAAACATTGAGTTCTAGTCCAGTTATGAAATGAGATGATTTCACAATGTTTTATCATATTTTTCCACCTGCTTAAGGAAACCAGTCTGTAGGCTCAGACTGTTTATGATGAAGTCTTTGCTGATAAAAACAGACTGTCTGGTATAATTCAGTTTAGTGCATTTCTGCTGCTCCATACTTTATAGTAGTACAAACACAAAGGTATTGAGTAGCTTTGGTCTCTCTCTACAGATAACAAGCTTTATCATATATGTATTTGTGATGTCTTAAGTGGTTTTTAATAATTTGCAGTGTTACTTTTGCTTGCAAACTTACTTACATAGGTGCTTTTGACTGTCTTCATTATCTTTGAATCTGGTTGCACACACAGCACACGGACAACCTTTTACTTCATAGTGTTTTTGTCAGAACTGAGGGTGGTTTCATTTATTTGCTTTTCCTCATCCTTTGCTGTGTTTATGTGATTCGGACACATTTTTGTAATTCCTTAAAAGCTTCTCTCTGTTTTTTTCGCCTCCTGTCTCTCACATCTTACATTTACTTACATTAACATCCTGTCCCCCTCTTCCTGTGCACACTTTGTAACACTGAGCAACACACACACACACACACACACACACACACACACACACACACACACAGACACACACACACACACACACACACACACACACACACACACACACACACACACACACACACACACACACACACACACACACACACTGGTGTTGCTGCAGCTTAGGAAGAAGCTTATTTGATGAGACGGATCTGACTGCTAATACACACACAACAGAAGACTTAGAGGCATGAAATGAGAGTGTGAGGTTGATATGATAAATCCTGTAGCCTTGTTCCAGTTTTCACTATCTTTATCGGCCGTGCTGATATATTGGTCGAGCCTGATTAAAATGACATGATTTATAATAAACTCATGAGTCAGTGAAGCTGACGCAGACTGACCAGAGGTCTCTTGTTGATGTCATTGCTCAGAGGGGGAAGCTGATTTGAAAAGTTCTGGCAGGCCACCAGTAATTGGGCACTCATGATATCACTCCATCTAAGTTTAGGTCATAATTAGTAAAATGTGATGGTGGTTACATCAGGCCCCCCCACCACCACCACCACCGCCTCCTCCAGGCTGCCCCCCCACCTCCTCTGATCACACCCACAGCCCCCGAGACTGTGCGATACAGCCAGTAAATGAATGAGTGACTAAATAAGCGATGATCCAGGGGCCTTCAAGCGCTGGCTGAACTCCCGAAGCCAACAAGAGGACCACTACTCCCCCCCCCAACACACACACACACACACACACACACACACACACATATACACACACCAACACACATACACTCCTCCTCCCCCTTTTCTAATGGAAAAGGGAGGCCACAGTGAAGGTCCTAAGTGAAAACAACTGGAGCTCAGTGCTGCATGACTCCTCTTTTTCCACCTCTCCCTCAGCTCGGTCCGGTCCAGAACAGCAGAACTGGGCCTCAGCGTTAGCAACACTCCTCTTTACTGCAGCCGACCACACGCTAGTATGTACACACAAATACACACACACACACACACACACACACACACACAAAACACACACATTTGTGTACAGACTGTTAATGTAAACAGACACATGAGCGCACACACCACAAATGTGCATACACACACCTGCATACACATTCACACAATCTCACACACACACGCACACACACGCACAGACACACACACACGCCGCAGTTAATGATGACCAGATGTGGGGAAGTGATGTGCAGTGTTTTGTGGTTTCGGTTTAATCTCCAAGTACTGGACTCAGCTTTCTCTGGCTCCTTCCCCGTCAGACTGGCTTCTCTCTTTATTCCTTATCACACTCTCTATATACACTCGCAACAATGCAAATCACAGCTTCATTAAAAAAGGTTAAAAAACCGAAAAGTATGTATGAGAGTGACAAGAACTTTTGGGTCACTTACGTTTTTTGTGTTTTTTGGTTTAGTCAAATTTAAAGGGGTTAAAATGTAATAATGTAATAAACATATGAATAACTTGCACACATTCTTTTTTTGTGGACCCAGCATCACATTTCTGCTATTAATCAATTTTGAGAGAATATATTAGATGATTATGGCAAAAATGTCTAAGTGGTGTAACCATAAAAAACGTTGTACCAAATAATTAAATTTGCTTACAAACAGTAAATTCTCAATAAAACACCATATCAACTAGTTTGGCATGATCTTACATTATAACTTTTATATTAAATAAAGGTAATGGAATACAATTGTTCTAAATAATAAATATAATCTGGGGAATCGTGTCAATCAGGAACCATTGCACATTTTTTTTGAATGTAGTAATTATTTGTTTCAGCACACGTAAATACACTGTAGGTGGATAAAATATTTAATATTTATCATTGTTTTGTGGTTACACCATTTTCAGCAGCATTCAGTGTTTTGGTAAAAATGGTGCAAATGTCATTTCAAATGACATAAAACCAACAAATATACAAAATGTACATTTTAACAAGCCTGATGCTGCTTTTAAAACTGTTTTTAAAGATATTTGTGCAATTGCTCATCTGGCCAACCCTTATTTGTCACTGACCCTTTTATGACTCACATGTATCTCACTCAGACAGAGATAAAGGTGTAAGCTCTATTGTAAGTAGGTGTCAAATGTGTGTTTATTAACACTTGGCTAACCTGTTGTCACTGGCGCACCAGATCCATCCACCACAACCAGTGGCTTGGTAGACGTCTTGGTGTTCATCATCATCACGAGGATATTATCCACAGTCAGAGAATCACAGCCTTCTCTGGACTGTACGCACTGTGAGGATAAAATGAAAGAAATGTGAAGACTGAGAGCAACACAAAACATATAAATATCTCAACCTCAACTAAATTCCTCTTGTCATACCTGCCTTAAAGTATAAATGTGGAAATCCAGCATATGACTGATGAGCATTAACATGACCCTGATCGTAATCAGAACAACAACAATTAACTTCTTTTTTTAAATCTGACCCAGACCACTTCTCCCCTCATTACTTTGACAACTTTTTTTCTTGTAAAAAAAAAAAAAAGGTAAAAACAGAGGAGAGAGCTTGCAGGAGACTGTTTGAGTTGGACGCACGGCGCAGAGGGAGAAAAATGAAAATGATGGCGAAGACGGATGCTTATTTTGTTCTGCAGCTGGATACTTGGCGCACCTTGCATTGATTCATGTTGCCTGCTTAGCTCCGGGGTTGCAGACCTGACACTGAATCACTCTGGTCAGCCAGAGGTAAAATGGTGCACTAAAACACTTAGAAATCTTGTCAAAAAGAAGAAAAAAAAACAATGCTAATACAGAGAGGAATAAACTGGAGATAGTAATACTACATACCAGTGGTAGTCTTTGGTTACTCTGAGGTCTTTTGGCACATAAGGACATCTCACAGTGCAGGAAGAGAAGGGACTGGTTGAACTTGGAGTTGAAGGTAAAACTGAAGCTTTTCTTATCCGGCTGGGCGCGAGGGAGAGGGAAGTCCCTCTGAGGGTAGTACTTGACTGAGTCGTCCGTGGGGCAGACCGTCTCTATGAGAGTGTAGTCAGAGGACACGCTGGGGTTGGAGTTGGGTGAAATGATGCATGATATGATGGTGAACCCCAGCTCCGGATCTGATGCGGTTGATGTGACCTAAAGCATGTGAGAGAGAAGGAAAACATTTATTCTTCAAAGATAAATAACATTTGTTATTAACATTAAAAGGCCTTTTTGTGTAAGTAAGAGTGAAGCCATGATTGATTGAAAAGTAAGAGTGACGTTAGTGCTTATTGATACTTTTGGCCAGGAATACAAATCAAATAGATATTTTTCCACATCATGATTGTTTATGCTTGAAGTGTATATTACACTTCAGTTTACACAGAATATTGACATTTTACGCCTACAGTACTTCACCGCCCAATTTAAGCCCATTTGCAGCCACAGGAGGCAGCTGTTCTTAGAACATGGACAAAGTTAGCAACTAGCTTGTGAATATAGCAGAGCATTTAGCAGCTGAAGAGCAAGATATTTCACTCAGGAGTTGGTGGAGACCAATATTAGAATAAAAAGGTGATGAATATTAGACTTAAAGGTGCAGTGTGTAGAATTTAGTGGCTTCAAGTTGAAAAGACTTGGCAGACATGGAATATTATATTCATAAGTATCTTTTAATTAGTGTTTAATCACCTGAAATTAAGAATTGTTGTGTTTTCATTAGCTTAGAATGAGCTCTTTATATCTACACACAGAAAGGGTCCTCTTCCACAAAGGCTGCCATGTTTCTATGGTAGCCCAAAACAGAAAAAACAAACTAGAACTCTACAGAGGGCTCTTCATGTTTTTTCATCAGTTTCACGACCATCATCGGTTCCCCTGCACACTTGGAAGGGTGGAGGGAGTTTTTAGTTTGTTGCAATTTGCAACCTTGATGTTAGGTACCAGTTAATCTTACACACTGCAACTTTAAATGTATCAGTTAGCCAGAAACACAACAGAAAGGGCACCTAGGTTAGGTTAAAATATTAGCCATATTAACTTTATGAGGATGCTGACATGTCATTGAGTTTACAGCTTGTTCCACTTCCAAAAAGTGACCCAAAATTTTAAGTCTGCTTATACTACATATGTTGAGTTGGGCAGGTACAGTAAGGTAAACAGGAATAATAAAAAAAATAAAAAGATAACTGTCTTAAAGAGAATCAACTGGATTAATTAAGTCTTCAGCTAAATGACTAATCGACACTGTATTCCCTGCTCACCAACCATCTGTCACAATCTAGCTGTCACTTTGAGTGTCTGGAAACCACAGCGAGGACCACCACTTTGATATTGACACGAGACAGAAAATAAAACTTGTGTCTTCAAGTAGTATTTCAGCCCCGGTTAGCATGGCAGTGATATCCTTCCAACCACAAGACAGTCCCCTGAGTTATTATTTCTTCTCTTTCCTCCTTCTGACTGTCAGTGCGAATGTTTTCTAATGATGGTAACCTCATCAGAAAGCTCTCTGCCAGGGTGAAAAACAGACGCAGACACATAAAAAATAGCATTTTAAAAACACAGTAAATTAGGCAGATCATGACTTATAAAGTAGAAAAGAGCGCAAGTCTGAATAAACATACAGCGTATTTACAATAAAATCTCCAATGTGCAGTGTTGGAGAAGGGGGGATGTTTTTGAACAAAGTCCCTTTATGAGCATGAAAGTGCACCTTTTGGCCATTGGCTCAGGTCAGGTCACGGCACAGTGTGAGTTCTGAAGAGGAGGTTACACCAAAGCCTCACACACAGACAACTCTTTGTAACCTGCTAGCTCCGCGTCAACACCGTCAGCAGAGTATCTCCCGCTGATATCACCATAAATCATCTCTTCAAAAAGGAGCTCATAGTATCCAGGAGTCTCTTCCATCTCTTACATGACCTCTGTAATTACTGGAGTATTACTGAGCCAGCTAGACAGAGGGAGAGGGGAGATGAATGACTGTGAGGGGTGAAAGCGAGTGTCTTTTTAGCCCCAACTAGACAAAATACAAATTGACCTCGTGGATGCCACACTAAGAGATCAAAGCAGGAAGAGCTAAAATCCCAGACTGAGTACACAAAGCGTCGTTTTTCTCTGCTGTTATGAAGGTTTTAATTTGGAGACAAAAACACGAGTTAGGAGACGAAGCCGGTCTCATTAATCCGCAAAAATCACACACACGACACGTAATGTATCAGAAATGCGAAGCCGTACCTCCACAAAGACTTGCTGGTTTTGCGAGACGGTGTAGAAGGCCTGGCGTGAAGGGTTGTGGATTGGCAACGTGTCGTACAGCTCCATGATGTAGGTCATGTTGTTGACCGGTTGCCTCGCCGGTCCCGGTACGATCCTGGGGAGTGTATCGTGGCTTTCCTGGCTCTTTTCCTGGTACGTGCAATTGAACTAAGAAGAGAGTAGAGCAAAGCCAAGATAAATATCAGCAGGGATCTGACATCGGATTCCACCACTCGAGCACTCTCACCCTACATGACTGCATGTCAGCGTTTGACCACATAAAGATAATAATAAATAAATGAGGGAAAGAACATCAGAGATACTGTGTACTGTATAAATAAGGACAATAAGTTGGAGACGTGGAACAGATGAGACAAAGGAAAATAAGTCAGCAGAGGGACAAAGATGGAGAAACTTCAAAATGGAAAAATGTCAGGTCAAGTTCATATAACAGACATTGTGGAAAACCGGAGAGATTGCAAGAACCAGATGAGTCTTTACTAGCACCGAGGGACACTGGGAAATGGAGTTTCTTTCAACCCGGGATGATTTACATGGAGATGTAGATAATTTGGTGGTTGGTGGTCTTGATTTGTCAACTTTCACCCATGCTGTTCTCACAATGAGAAACAATGATTCAACTGTCTTACCATGATGACTGACTGATGCCCCACAGGCTCAGTTGACATCCTCTCTAAATCCAGTGTCTCCCTTGGGAACACGTCTCCAGATTCCAGGTCCTCATACTCCAGAGGTCCACCGCTCCCATCTTTAGTCTCAGCATGACTTATCAAGACCTGTAACCCACAAAACGGTTCTTTACTCACAAAACCTAAGCCAAATCAATCAGTAATACTTTCACAAAAATAACTTCCAGACTTTTCTTTTTCGACAGTTACAGTTGCGAGTGCTGTTGCTTAATTCAGGGGTGTTCGAAAAGCCAAAGGCACAGAGATTAGAATCTCTGAGAGGGGGTCGCCAAAACATTCTGCAACCAATGAGTTGGATTTGAAATGTGGGAATGTCCTGTAGCCTCAGCAGTGGGACTGACCCTGGACAAAAACATAAAACACATTTCTAATATCTCAGTAGAGAAGAGCCACGTCAGGGCTCAGAGACAAGTCCGTGCTGCTTTATAAGAAAAGTTTGATTTATTGAGGTGAGAGGACAATCTCAGTGACACTGACTGTTTTTTTCCTGTCTGCACCGCATGCTAGCTGACTTGCCATCAGTGCCACTGCTGAACTAAAACAACATATCACCTGACAGAAGGACTAACAAACAAAAAGCAGATGATCTTTGATGTCTATGGACCTTGACAATGACAATAGATCTCTTTTGACCAGAGGTCGGAGGTTATCCCTGCATCAAAGTGCTAACACAAAGGATGACCTTGGACACGCGCCCAGGTTTTTCAATCTGCATTGGACAGAAAATGTGTTGTTCCCAAATACCCCCCCCCACAAATGATTTCAAAAGGCCGGGGAGGAAGTGATTCATCCCTGCTTGTTAGAACAAACACACTGAATGCATTCCACAATAATGAAGATAACTGGACATATTGGATGTGAATTCTGAATCCCATAAACCCACTCGAGAGTTCACCATTACATGAAAAAGTACTTAAAAGTCACATTGGAAATATGAACTGTAAATATTGTGCATATTTTTTAATAATCATGCCTCATGTGTGTGACTGACTCATACTCCAGTGTAGCCTAACAATGCTGATGACACTCTCCTCCTGTTTTTCAACAAGCAAAGTCTAGACAAGAGCTAATAATGTCTGGTCCCAAGCTGATTAACCACCTGCACCACTGGAACTGAGCTGATACAAGAAGCTATCTTTAGTACCTGCCCACACAGATATTGGACCAATCAAATTATCAGTGCCGACATTGTCAATCTGAACCAAAAAGCGCTATAAAATGCATAAAACTTAAGTTTCTCCTTTTGGGTAATATACAATTTTAATCAAATACATTCATATTAAAAGAAAGCTAAAAACTAGTTGAACTACTGCACTCATGTTGTATTTTACTTGATTTTATTTATTCTACTTATACTATGTTTTAAGTATATACTGTATGCAATATGCATTTCTTTTTGTTTGGGGGGGCATTTTTGCCTTTATTTCAAAGTCGGTGGCATAGAGGCCAACAGGATATAGGGAGAGAGAGGGGAAAGACCTGCAGCAAAGGTCCATTGCTGGAATCGAACCAGGGACACTGATATTATGTGACATGCGCTGCAACCATTCATCTTCCAAGGTGCAACATATATACAGATTTCTTAGCAAATATAATTTTGTATTTCACTTTTACTTAAAAACACTTTTTTCATATTTACATTATAAACTAGATCTCTGATTCTCAGTGAGGCCACGCTTCATGGTTCAGGTTAAGCAGCGGTACTGCCACAACCTATTTTAAACTACATTGTAATAACAGCTATTATACTCACAGAGTTGATGTAAAGGACCATTGAGCTGCTCTGCATGGGATATACGGTGGTCCGACAGCCAGTCAGAGGAGTTTCCAGCGTGTAGTGGGTGGCATTGACTGTTGCTTTGCATTCTGGATCTTGGAGCGTGAGATTGGCATGAGCGAACCCGTTCGCCTGTAAAAAACATCAAAAAATGACAAGATTGGATACAGATCAAAAAAAGCTATTAACTCATTTTTCAGAATTGTAAAAAACAGTAAAAAAAAAAAAAAAATGTCAAAGTGGTTGTGTTGGAGTTCCCAGGAATAAACAAATCCCACAAGGTGGTCCAGCTCCAACCCCAGCTTCTCCTAATTACAGCCTATGCCAGTTTCCATTCTGTGATGTGGGCTGACTGCGTTGTCCCTGTGGACTGACGCCAAATGTTGGGAACCGTCCTATTTTCTTCAATGTCAGCCTGTATATAAAAGTCAATACATCTTTTTATTAAGCTTTAGTATACCTCAAACTTCCTGCAACCAATTTATTTTTATGTATAGCAACATATCACCAAGGCTGGCAACCAACATATTAATCTATTTGATATAGATTTGTGTTTTAAGACATTTAGCAAATTAACAGTTATTACATTGACCATCATGCAGATGCATGCATATGGTAGACGCTTTTTCAGGTAACAAAAACATAGTAGCAGGGAGGTCTATGTTGCCATTTTTATAATTGCTGTGCAGACAACATGCCTCAGCCCCCTAATTGGTCCAGACACTATTACTATCTATGGGTGTCCTCCATGTTTGTTGTTTTGTGTTCTTCTTGTCAAAGTTTGTCACATCAAGTCTGTTGTGCATGAGCAGAGATGCAAAAAACAAAATGCCCTAAAGTCAGACCAATTTTCAGACTTTTATTATATTTCAAATAATCGACTATACTAGATGAAGTAGTGTGGGAACAAATCATTGAATTTATTGCTGTGGGGAACCTGCTTCAACTGTTTGTTTCTGCATTAAAACAAATGATTGCTCAATCATCTGACTGACAATGTATGTATTTAATTGCTAATAAAATACAATCACATATACTCAGATTTTCCTTCTATTTAGTTTCGTAAAGTGAATACTTTCGGGAATATTTGACAGATTATCAGTTTTATTCATCTTGTTTGTTTACACGCTATTTATAATAATAGTTAATAGTTATTATTAGTTAAAATACATTTTTGTCTTCACATGTATAGGATCTTATTTCCAAGTGTTTTTTGTTTTGGCTTTCCACATGTCGTATGATGTGTGTATTTGTACATGTGTTAAGTTATCATGTGTTGTTTTTGTGATAGAGAAACATTTAGATTAACTACAATAACCCCTCCACTCACTTGCAGGCTCTCTTTATCGATGCTGACCACCATCTTTTTTTCTCCGCACTGCACGCTGAGGCCGACGCTCAGGACGCCCTGGTGCTCCTCCGGCTCTGCGTTCTCCCAGGGACGGTCCTCGAGGAGGGAGGGCAGGGAGCGGTGGGGCAGGCCCTGAGACACGGGTGGAGGGAAGGGAAAGGGCAGACTGGAGCGCCGTGAGGCAGTTCCTCCTCCTAGATGAGGGCTGGAGTCACGCAGGATGGAGAGCTCTGGAGGCAACATGCTCTCCAGAGGATCCATCACATCTGGAAGTCACACACGGTCAGAACCTCGTGAGGCTAATTTTATGGAAATTGCACATGCCTATAAAACCATTTCACAATATCACGCTATATTCTTTACAAGAAGAGTGCCATATTATTCATGAAGAAAATTGGAGAAGCTGCTATAATGTATGTCTTGCACAATTTTAGCCTTTATGTAACTTAACACACTGTTTCTGTTTCTGCTACATTTGAACTTATACTGAATGGAGAATTCAGAGGATGTTTTTTCAGATTACCTGGCTCTCTCAGCCGGATATTGAAGTGGTTAGCCACAGGAGTGCTGGTGTAAGACGTGACTGGACTGTAGTCATGCTCCTCTGCCCACTTGATCAAGGCTTGTGACCCTGATGGCAAGTGCTGCTTGGGGTTTTTTGATACCAGCATCAGCTTTTCCGTGTTTGAACTAACGCTCACTGTATCAGACGCCTGTGGAGAAAAAAATAAGTTTCATTTGTTTTGTCTGTTTAAACAATAACAAAGTGTGATTTTTTAAAAGGAGCATACATGTAAGCTTTATTAAGGTCTTCAGAGACAAAAGAGATGATTTACTGTTCAGGCATTATCACAGATGTGCAACTTCAAGTACAGTCCTGCATTTTCTCTGTGTCAAGTGTGAATCATGTGAATGAGTATGAGGTCATGGGCGCGTCGCAGCTCGATCGACGCTCGGCAACCGACGTCTTAGTTTGCTTCGAAAAAATGTGTGTCTTGCCCTGCAACCCTCCCTGTGTGAGGGAGGAGTGATTCTTTCTCACAGCCATTTCCCACACACTCGAGTCTCTTGAGCAACACTGAGGAGAACCCGCTCTTTGACAGAAGCGAGGGGTTCGGTTTTTACGAGGCTATCATATCGCATAGTTGACACACTCCCAACACTTGTTGCACAAGCGCAGCATCCTGTGTACCACTGATTGAAAATCACAATGTCAGCGCTTTTGGGAAATAAAAAAGTACTTTTAGAAGTATCTTGTGAACATGTGTTATTAATGGTTGGAGAGGGTCTGAATTAATAAAAAAACAAATCCGTCTGATAACTGTCGAGACCAAGGGGGTGAACTGTCTGACCAGCAGACATAGCTGTGCATGGATCTATGCTGCTATATGACTAAAAATGCTAATCACTTATCTCAAATATGAAATGATAGCCTAGTTTTTTTGCTTTTCTCCGTTAAAGTTAATTGTCATATCAAAATATTTATTTAACTGTTGGTTGGGGGGAAAAAAAGATATTTTACCACCTCCACTTGGGCAATTTTATGCTCAAATTAATTAAAAAATAATCAATTGAAGCAACATTGAAAGACCATAGAAGCAACTGCTAATTATGTGCTCTCATAAAACTGCTTTTTTTTTATAGTGCAATGCAGGGAACAAAAATTTAAAATTCAAACTAAAACTGCTACATGTGGTAGAAAGTGGTAAACGGATATGAAAGCATAAATCTGCTGGGTATATCTTCGCCGAAGGCATTTCCATCCATTTGTGCATGTTCTAGTTTCACAGGCGTTGACCTGCATTACACACACACACACACACACACACACACACACACACACACACACACACACACACACACACACACACACACACACACACACACACACACACACACACACACACACACTCAACCTGACTGACTTATAGTACAGCAGTGAAGGGGCAGCTGTATAAACACACTGCGCCTGGCAAAAACTGCAGTGTCATGGCTGCAGCAGCCCTGCAGGAGTATCAGCATTACACACTAAGGAAACCCAGAGTCCCCTGCCTCCTCTGAAACCAGCACAGAGAAGTGCACAACAAAATGGGCATCAAGGATCAGCCACACAGTGACTACTAAATGTCACAAGAATCAGCAGAAATGACATGATTCTGGAGAACTTACCATATTGGTGAGTTTCTTACACTTTTACTTGCACTTATTTTTCTCTCTGGACTCAGGGTTTAAAATTCCAACCCTGGAACAAGTATGGTGGTTGGACAGCAGCCAGTTTCTCTCGTTGACATGCTCCACAGTTATACTATTCTTCCAAAGTGTGCATAAGTGTAATTTTCTTACAGTTCCTGAGAGTCCTGAGAGACGTGAGTAACATTAACGAAGATTAAGTATCAAAACGGTATGCTTGCGCTCAGCATCGATACGGACGAAACCACATTTCCAAGTAAAGGGCGCTTTGATATATTGCAGTAATTAGCCAGTGTTTGTCTTTTGTGTGTGTGGTGAGGACGTCCTAACAGCTCTCAGCTTGTGTAAGTGCCTGAAGCAAGCACTGCTCATTATTCACATTATGGCTGATGAGAGGCGATTTGAGCTGTATGTGCGGCTAAAGCTCTCCAGTAGCTTTGGATCCAAAAGTGTCTGATGCCCCAAAAGCTTTCTGAATGCAACGACAAATCTTGAAACCACTGCAAGGACCAGGCGCCAATTCAACCCAAGTTCTAGTTTGACGAATTCTTTGGTCACTGGTGCTTGTATGTCATTGTGTTGTGTGATAAGACTATCAAATCTATAAAAGGTAAGAAAGAAAGGATACTTCTACATGGGAACCAACCAACTTACCAATATATCTAGCTTGCCATTCACACTGTGGGTCTTGATGACCCAGTTGACGGACTTTGCGCACTTGAGCAGCAAGACCACGTCCCGGTCAAGTGGGGCGTCATCCTCCAGAGGCCGTATATCCACTATGACATCCACCTGGAATGCACTGCAGAAAAAGAGAGAGAGAGAGAGAAAGAGAGAGACTAAGAAAACGGTTTAGGTTCAACGTACTGTTATCAGGCTTTCTGTGTCTGGCCAACTAATTAAAAAGCTGGACACATACCCAGAAAAAAAAAAAGAAAAAGAAAAAAGGCAGACATATGCACTACAGAGCAGATAGCACTCTGGTGAGATACAGCACAGCTACCACGGCATTCCCAGATTTGTACAGAATAATCACTCCGCTGGGGGAAGTGATGAGATTATCTGGCAACCTGAACTTTTTTTCGAGACTCAGTTTTGAAATATCTTTCTCACAAGAACACCACTGAGCGTCCAAAGCAAAACCCCGCGGAGATTAGTGAAACATCTTGACCTCAGAAAATAAACTCATGACAACACGTACTCCTTGCCTTTTGGCTGCTTTGGTTTGCTTTACCTGCTGGAGTTCGGTGCTTGGAGCTCGACGATGTGGACTTCTCGGTCTTTGTCGGGTCCGGACAGGACGCAGCCCTTTGATGCCTGTGGCTCCACGTAGCCACCAAGGTAGTTCAGAGACAGGAACTTGGTATCGATCTGGCAGGTGTCAGAAAACACTGGATCTGAAAGTGGAGATGTGTTTATGTTAGCGGTTGGGGGTTCTGTGCTGTTATTTTGATCCCCCAAAGGAGAGATATGGCTTTTTGTTGTTGCTTCTCCACCACAGAGAGGTCAGAACGAGAGGGCAGCTACAGAACAGCTCCTGGCAGGAATTCAACGTCCTGCTCACGAACACTTTTGGTAGGTTGGATGTTTGCTTTGACCCTGCCGTTCCAGCTGAAGAGCGCTCACGTCTCACTTTACTAATCAACCCAGCAGCTGGTATTCCCATTGTCTCCCATCCAAGTTTACATCTAAACCAAGCCCTGTGTTGGATGAGATTAGGCGGTGCTCTGGCTGGCACGACCGGTCTTTCTACCAACGGGGGGACATTTTTCTTCTCGTTTTACGTGGGAAAGCTAAAACCCAAATTCCTCCACCCTAACGGGACAATAATGTTCAATAAACACATTCACAATCAAACCTTCCACCCTTGTTTTTCCTCCGCCATCACCGCTGTTCAAATATTCGTTAACTGTTAAGACAGGCACCTTCACAGAACATGAAAAGTTAGGCTCCTTCTTAGCTCTCGGAGAGAAAAAAAAACACCAGACAGATGCTTCCTTATTTGGCAAACAGAGCTTTGGACAAAGTGTAAACTGAAGGTTGGCACCTTCCTCTCCGGAACCCTTGTGGCACTTTAAAAAGCTGAAGGAGAGACCTTGAGCGCGGGCCTGGTTAGGAAGCGGAGTGAGAATGTGTCTGTCTTCATGAAACACTGCTGAAGATGTGAAGGAGTGGAAATCTACAGCTCTTTGCTCTAAGTATACATCATGGCACTCTGGGCTTTTGCCAAAACCACAGCCCCTAATGACACTAAACGCTTGAAGGCTGAGCAACAACCGCTCTGTTCTCCGCAGTAAATAGAGAGAGAACTTATCACCAGCAGTAGTAGAGCCATTTTCTCTCTCTCTCACTCTCTCTCTCTTTCTCTCCAGACTTGTGTTTTATTTCCATGCAGTGAAAGATGCTCATTAAAAACAAGACGTCCTGTCTGAGAGCTGATGCACTGTGAAGCTGAACGTGCTGTCTGTTCGCTGTAGAGACCGGCCAGCACAGAATAAAGAATGGAAGGTCCACAGCTCAAACGTGTGCAGATCAATCACAGCCCTGTCTTGAGAATGGGCCAGTTCTTTATCACTTCACACACTCCCTAACCTTACTTATAGCAGAAATTAGAGAAGCACTGCCTCCCTCCTTCTTACTTATCACAGCTTTTTTCCACTGACATTTGGTAAATCTAGACTTGACATCAGCCAGATTTTTAAACACTTCTTTTTTTGTTGTTTTATTGGAGACATATCATCTTACTGAAAAGTAGGGGCATAACACCACTTTGTCAAGGAGATCAATGGCAGACATTTCCGTTGATTTGAATGATGTATTGTAGGTGACCTTCTGCCAATCTGTTCAAAAATACATTCAGTTTCCAAAGTTTGGCTTCTAGTTTTTCAACATCTGTATTTGTCTCCCTCCCTCTTGCACATTATGACACATAAGATACACAGATACAAGTAGTCATAGTTTCAGGCCTATCACTTCAAACCATAAATCTGATGTCATTCTTAAACAAACACTGGTTTTTGACCGTTTTGCTGACTGGGCGTATGGCGGTGACGCACAAAAGGCAGTGAAGAAGACTGCAAGTCAGCAAACATTATGAACTTTAGTTTCGCAAATGTTTGATGAGAAATATTTTTATGGAAATGTGTTTATGTTTCTGGCCGAGGGGGAGGGTTCTGCGGTGCTATTTTCATTTTCGGAAGAAGAAATACGGCTTCTAGCAGGAGAGGTCTGAGCGAGAGGTCAACGTGTTTGTTGGATCTGTCGAATAAATTAATCATTTGTTTTATGAGATATCAAAATACGGTGAAAAATGATTTCCTGTTTGTTTGACCAAAAGTTTAAAAGCAAAAGATGTTCAGTTTATGACATAAGAAGCTGGAAGCAGATCCTTTCTAGCAATTGTGCTTGGAACATTTGTTTAATGACTAATTCATTATGAAAATAGCTTTCGATAGATTATTTTGTTTGTTTGATTGTTTAATCGATTAATCTGCTAATTGTTTCAGCTCTAACTAAAAGAACATGAGCATTAAAGAAAGAAAGTAGTTGTTTATATATTATAAATGATCTTAAATTTGTTGTAATTCAGCAAAAAAACACTACAATACATCGTCTGTCAACTTTCTTTTTCTTCTGGGATCCAATCTTTTTTTTTTTTCTGTCAGCAGCCACAGCTCAGAATCACCACAAGCAGCCTTGTTTAAGAGTTTGGAAGAGTGAATGCCTGTTGAGGGAAGGAAATTCTTTAACCGGAGTAGTGCATGTAAACCTGTAGCCAGGGCTCAAACACAAAGCTAAGTCAAGTTCTGGGAGCTGAAGGGGGGACCGGGGAGGCGTGCCTTGGGGCCTAGAGCTATGTTGGGGAATTTTGGGAATCCGGTACACACCTTCTCCGACTTTGATGTAGATGTCTTGAGTCATCCTGAGCTCAGAGAAAGAGGTGACTGCCCTGTACTTCTTCTGGGCCCAGTTGAGGAGGTGCTCGTTGCCATGGGGGAGTGTCTCCTTCTGGATCTGGCAGGAGAGGGAGAAGTTTCCTTGCTGGAAGCGGACCTCAGAGCCCTCAGATACCTTTGAGGAGGACAAAAACGAAGGAGTGTTAGAAGACAAAAGAGCTTCTGAGATAATGTGAATAATCGTCTTCATGGAAAAAACAAGACTTCAGCGAACAGTGACCTCTTAGCTGAGAGTGACACATAAAAGTCAGACTTTATTTTAGACCAGATACGTAAGATTGTAAAATGAAGAACCTGCAGGCAAACTGAAAAAAAGAAGGTCAGCCTTTCCAAAATTAAACCTTTCTCTATAAACACTGGTGAAACCCATCCTTCACACTCCATCCCGACCGTTATTTCAAACCTTCTACAAATATGCTCAGTGTATTTTTACACATGTTCCTCTACACAATAAAGGTGTCTGGTTTCCACTGTTTACACAGAACGTCGCGTTTTAGTCCGTCATCACAAATATATAAGGTCTGCTTCAAGATGACCACGAGGGATGACGGAGAAAGACACAAATACTTGACAAAGAAAGACAAACTGTCAGATGGTGGGAACACATTCATGATAGGTAAAATACTCACACACCACACACACACACACACACACAAACACAATAGTCAATAGTTAAACTGCTGGGATTTACATCTTCATGGGACAATATCTTGATGCGTTGCAGTTTTGGTCCCTTTAGGATCTACAGTGATAAAAACGAAGGTTGCTGTACTGCATCCAGCTGTGAAATGTAAACAGTCACAAAAATGAAGGCGAACTACTTAAAAAAAACATGGAAGGCGAAGAAGAAGTGATTCCACTGGTGTAGCCATATTTAGGAGGGACCACCCCTTTGGCACTTAATGGAGCTCAGCCCCATATGCTTCATTTCAGAGAGATAAACATTCACATGTGCTTGAAAAAAACCTACCCTGACAACAGCAACCAAGTCCAAGCGCACGGTCTAGACATCCTACCTCGTTTTTATTTCCGTGCTTGTTTTTCTAACTCCGAAAGGTATCCCCTCTGTATGCACGAGCGTTGGGCTGAGACCGCGCCAATTGAAACATTCAAAATCAACAAATCCGTTTGGATCCGAGAGGCAAAAAAAAACAAAGAAAAAACGGAAGGCCGATCTCTTTGTGATGATGTTATGAGGATGTCCCGAAATTGCGTTCGTGCTTTAATGATGATGATACAGTAATATCCCTTTGTGGTCTTTAGGTTTTTCAAGACATAACCCTTCAAATCCCCTCATGTGCAACATTTGTCTGACCTCTGGACGCTCCTCTTGATGTTCCTGGCATTGTCACCAGAGGCCGTAAATACTGGGGCCTGTGAGACAGACTCTGTCGAAGAATCCAGGTCCATTTGAGGGTTTTTTTTAGGGTTTTTTTACTACGGCGTGAGGGAACGGACAGAAAAAGATGGCGAAGAGAGAGTTGAGACAGGAGAGAGGCTAGAGGCGGCACCCCGAGCTGGTGAGGAGGGGGCTGGGTTGGTGATGGAGGTGGGGGGGTTTCTTTGCTAACCTTGCCAAGCTCAGCAGAGTTTATCAGTTTAATTGTGGGAATACGACTGTAATTAGTCGCAAAGAATTAGAGGGGGAAAGCCTGAAAGCCAAATTAGCTCCAGGCCTTCCAGAGAGCTCTGAAAACCTCAGGAATTTGGAAACCAACTCTGGGCTTTAACAGAGTCTCTCTCTCTCTCCCTCTCTCTCTCTATTTTGTATGCCCAGCTGAAAGACCAAAAGGACTGTAAACGTTGGAAAGCAAAGAACAATTTCTGAACATTTAAATATAAATATACTGTAGTATACTGCTTATTTAAATAAGCTGTCACTCAATACTCTAGATGGTGTTATGATCGTTGTTAATGTACTCAAATAAAGCAGAAAAGGGTCTTGTAAATTCAAAGAAAACCATTAGAATTATAAAAGTCAAATTTATTTAAAGCATAGTCTTTAGTCTGCTTTATTCTCTTGTCAGCAAACTTCTAAAGACCAAAAATATCTTTGTGTTGGATTCATGTGACCAAACACTGCTTGCAGCAAAGATTTCGTGTCTATGTAGAACTCTTCTGAGCTACAAGCACAAGTCCTTTGCCAAGTAAAGCATCAGCTCACAATATGAAAACAAAGCTCATCTCTTAGTGAGCAAATGATCGGTTTTATTGCCAAACACTGTCTCAAACATAGCTGTTGTTAGCCATAAAAACCGTGTAATGCGTTCTGAACTTTAAATGCATGAAAACTGGATATTACCTCGACTTACGGAGGAGTTTCCGCAGACTTGGCAGTTGACAGCAAACAAAGAATGCAGAGGAGAAGTTAGCGACATACCATAGGGACCGAAACTCCTGCTTTCATGTTCTTAATGCTGGAAACTCATGTTCGTGATGGTATTTGCAGGCGGGCTTGTTGGTTCAACAACTCAAATGTTGACTTAAGCAGCATAAAAGTGTTGGTTCGGTATTATACCTGTTTATTAAATTGTAAAACAACCCTCTTCTTCAATATCTATTGTGATAAATGCACATCTGCCAGTACCGAGAACCTTGTGTGTGCTCAAACATGTAAAAGTATGTTTCCTGTTCTTTCTGCCTATAAGCACCAACATATTCTAACCATATGTGCAGTTAAGAAAGAGAAGAAATGCCAAATGTTTGAGATCAATTATCATCAAGCTGTAATCCTCCGCTGGCTTCTCAACACCCCGAGCATGGGAAATTGAAAAAAGGCTGTTTGGAAATTAAGAGGTGTTACAAACAGCGTAGGGTGAGGGAAAGTGCAATGAAAAGGGTTGATAGAAGCTTTGAGCATGCTCTAACTCTCTGGTGATATTAATGTGATAAACGCTTTTGTGGCTGATTTGATCTTTCTGTCTTTGTTGATGAGATACGGAGGGGGAAGCTAATCGTGCCGCCTTGCTGCAGATGTTGCGTGTGTTCCTGTGAACTGGAGAGCTCCGTTTGCGGGGAAAACAATACCATATGTCTCAGCGCCACTCTGGAGCGTTCCTCTGCCATGCCTGTCTCCAAATAAAAAACCAATAGTGGCTACCCATGCTTTCCATCAACAATTACACTAGAGCGATGGATCTCATGCACAAGCCTTTGACTAATGAAAGAAATACAGGAGTAAAAAAAAACTAAATACACGGCTTGGCAAACAAACAATAGGCAACTTGAGCCAAGAGCAAAACTTTATAGTGTTGTACCATCAAGAGTCTTAAAACATTTGCTCCAGATTGAGCCTTTCAAGCAGCGATGCAGCACAGCCCTCCTCCCATAACCCTCAAAAAGGAAATACATACATTTGGCTACAGAGTAAACGCAGCCATTCTGCATATGTGTCTCCCTTTGAATCCTTGCGTCCCTTTGGTAAAATCAAATTTGGCCTGATTTCAATGTTCGTACTTCATGTCAATTTCGACCCCGTGATGATGATTCCTGCCTGCTGCTGACTGACAGCGAGTACTGGTTGAGAAACGTGTTTTACAACAAAAGTCTGGATTTTGGCATTTTAAAAGCCGGCAGGGTCCGGTAGCCAACAGCAACAATGTGCTCAGCGGTCTCTGATGCTTTTCCAGACTGCCCATCTGTGTCCGCCGAGCCCAGAGCAAGGGGACCAGGAAACAAGGACTGGCAGGCCTGATTCAGAGTCCAATTAGACTCAGGAAACAGCTTCTCCGATGGAAAAGGCGGTGGTGGGAGGTCTGGCAGAAGGGATTCTGTTCTGAAGTGTTAAAAGTCCCAAAACGTGTTCCTCTTGACTCACTTATTCTCACCGCAGCGACTCCTCATCTCCACCTGAAGTGAGAGAGCTGGCAAGACGAATACACCAACATTTTGGCGTCTGTTGTCACTGTGCATATTTGTGGGACTTGATGCAAGTTTTCAAATTGAACTGACGGCTTTCCAAGGCGGTGTGCAACAAGGTTAGTATAAATTAAAGGTTTGGAAGGTGGCGTCTTTTTCTTAGCCTTTCCAAAATCAATACAACAGTAAAAGCGTAAGGAAACGCTTTAACAGTGTGTTTATCTGTCCAAGTGGGTATTGATACTCGATACCTTTAAGGTATCAACAGAAATAAATCGATACCAACTAGTATCAAAACGTCTCCCGTAAAACGATACCTGCAATTGATCCTTTTTGCAGCCAATCAACATAAGCGTTCTTTGGTTTAATGTGACATGTGATTGGCCCACTGCCACAGCAGCTACAACCTGTCTGTGGTGGTGAAGTCGTGGTGAATTTGAGTTAGCAGGCTTAGCAGTTCAGCAGCCAAGATGCCACCAAGATCATACTTCTGCCCTGTTTGTTATTGAATTATTACTGGTTGGAGTTACCTGAGATAGTATAACATTTGCCATATATAATGTTCAGTTCTCATTTTAAAAGCCCTTCTATTGTAAAAAAGAGAAAACATACACATACACGTATGTAAGCTAAGCAGCCAAACAGGGTTATGTTGAATGAATCTTACATTTTGATCTCACATTTTTCCTCATCACACATACAGTGATAACTTTACACTGCGATAAAAGAAGAATGTTGTTTCTTTATCACTCTGTCTTCTACATGGAATATCTGGTCAGGATGCTGACTTTTTGTCTGGACTTGCAGCTTCAGCCTCAGTCTTTCAGCATGATATCAAGTGTATATTTAAGATCTCTTTCACAGGGTTCTTGTTTTAAAAAGAGTTTTCAACCGGCTAACCTCAGATTATCAATCTAAAAATGAGAAGCCTGATTGTCTACTTCTAAACCAATCAAGGATCAACTGTTTCAAAAATTAAAATCTGTCAGTGTCGATGAGTAGAGTCGAGAAAGCTTGACAGGCGTGGCAACAATAAGTAAGGGGGATGATGAAAGGATGTTGTGTGGTATTTTAGTCGGGTGGTATGTTAAGGAGGTGTCACCGAAGAGAGAACCTGAGAAGAGGAGCAGCAGCGGAGGTGTCTGGGACTCCTCTGGGTGACGGCCATGTGGAGTCAGGCTGGTGATACCAACAGCTTGCGTTACCGGAGGGATCGCTGCTGTCACTCAAAACACAAAATACTTAACACCTACTGTAATTCAGCAGAGGCCCCTGCAGTCAGTCAAAACCATTAGCTCCGCTTTGTCTGACTGCAGGGGCCTCCTCCTCCTCCTTCACTGCTAAGATTTTCTTTTATCTCACCTCACCCCACTTGAAAAAAAACTATGTGTCAGACGAGTATCATACTGAAGGGCCAACGGGGAAAGCTAATACCTCACTTTAGTCCCTAAAATATATTTTCACTCTAGTCAGATAAACGTCTGTGCATGTGTAGCTACTGTAAATGAATCTGAAGGCACACACTCCTCAAATGCTTTATCATTTAAAAAATGAAATACAAAACAGTCTTTTTTGTGTTTTTTTAACATGAGATAACAGAAAAAACTCCCATCTCTGTGTGTAAAGACTGATCCAACATCATTAGACACACTACAGCTACAGCTCTGCCTCTACTGTAGATTTTAATGATGGTTGTCAGCTGTTTTCTGTCTGCCACCACTGACAAGGGGAGACATTTAGTGTGATGCTGACCTGCTGCTCTCAAAAAAAAAGAAAAAGGAGGGGGGAAAAAAGAATATAAACCCACCCAGCTTCCCATTAACACGGCTTAAAAAAAGAAAACAATCTGCATGAAAAGCATCAGTTTCTTTTGACATGAGAACATTGCCATTACTGCAGGAAATGATAATTAAAGGGAACATTTGGCCTTGTGTATTGGTGCTGCTATGATCCTACTGAAGCACAGTTTTCCATTTCACCTCACACGCTGCTTATCAATTATGCAGGGGCCTCACAAATGTCTTATATGAAGTTTCTCTGTGAATTATCTTAAAACAAAGATTAATTTGGCTGCAAGAGAAGTAAGAAAAACGTATCTTTTAACTAAACAACCATTGTTAGTGGTTAGTTATCACTCTCAATGCAACGGGTGAGGATTTACTTTACAAGTCTGCTTGATGAAAGTCATGTGTCAGATAAGATTCCAAAAAGTTACACAAAGTCTAGAAGACACATTAATACTTTGGCTGTTCTAAATGTCAAACAGCCTGGGACACAGAGACTATTTAAATGGAACACAAAGCTCTTTATATAATAATGTGTGTGTGTGTTCTGACATAGGCTACTTTTGGGGACAAATTTCAGATTTAGGTGCCATTTATTGGGGATAAACATTGTGTCCCTAATTCGGTAAAAGGCAGATTTTTGGGTCAGTGGTTAAGGTTAGGGTTAGATTATGGTTAGGGTTAGCCAAGTAGTGGTGACTGTTAGGGTTAGGGTTAGGGTAAGTCTCCAGAAAATGAATATGAGTCTATGTAATGTCCCAAAAAGTGACCATGGTCTGACATGTGTGTGTACTGTCATAGGCTACTTTTGGGGACATATTTCAGTTTGTGTACAGTGATTAAGGTTAGGATTAGGTTATGGTTAGGGTTAGGATAAGTCTCCAGAAAAGGAATGTAAATCTATATAATGTCCCCAAAAGTGACTATGGTCTGACTTGTGTGTGTGTGTGTTCGCTTGGGTGTGTCTGTCACAGACTACTTTTGGGGACAAATTTCAGACTTAGGACCAGTTAATTGGAGACAAAGATCGTTTCCCCAAATGGGAAAAGACTGAGTTTTGGGCCAGTGGTTATGGTTAGAGTAAGTCTCCAGACAATGAATGCAAGTCTGTGTAATGTCCTCAAAAGTGACCAGGGTCTGATATGTGTGTATGTGCTATGTCATAAGACACTTTTGGGGACAAATTTCAGACTTAGGACCAGTTAATTGGGAACGAAGGTTGTGCCCCAAATTGGCAAAAGGCTGAGTTTTGGGTTGGTGATTAAGGTTAGGGTTAGGTTATGGTTAGAGTAAGTCTCCAGAAAATGAATGTAAGTCTATGTTATGTCCCCAAAAGTGATAAAAATCTGACGTGTGTGTGTGTGTGCGTGCAGATGAGCTTGTGCATAACGCAGGGATTTTTGCAATCAGATGTATATTCTACTCCGTGTCCCATTTGCTTTCAGGGGCAGAGTGTTTTGCACACGAGAAGTAAGCAAGAAAACATCCGACCACATATGGAAATCATTTGTGTACCTGATACTGCATTCTTGCAGAATGCTGTGGTGTTAACATGCAGTTGAAGATGATTACTTCTGGGAAGCCAAAGATGCAGAAAAGCCTTCAGAGCATAACGTGGGGGAAGAAAGGGGAAAAAGTCTTCATAGTAATATAGTATCGTCAAGCCATGGCTGAGACTTCTGGCTCTTATTTTGCTATGATTTTCTCATGTGATACACAGGGCTTTGAACGAGAGCACTGAAGCAGTCCATTTTTACATTTTTTATTAAGTTTCCCAGCGAGGCCCCCTGGTACCTTTACTAAATATGGATGGCTCTCCAGGGGACCTTGACTCCAACTAAACTGAGATACTGTACCCCCCCTTTCACCAAAAAAAAAAAAACTCTTTCTCTTCTCCTCAAATCTGCAGAGCTGTACTGTAACAAAGACTTTCTTGTTTGAATCAAGCTGCGTCTTGCTGACGTTTACAAAATCTGGATCGCTTCACGCTGCAGATTCAACACCAAAAGATTCAAACTCATTCAAAACCAATTGATGACATACATGACTTAAACACTTCAAATCTGTAGATGAGAGGATGCGTCAGTGGAGTTTTAGAGGTTTAGTGTTTTGCTTGCCACACATTCCCCCCGTTGTTAGGGGGTTTTCGTGGTATATGGATACGCCCTGCCTGATTTGAGCAGCTGCCAAACTATCAACAAGGCTGTTTAGAGAAGGGAGGGAGGCGGTGGAGGATACGGGTCTGTGCTTTTGAGCGCGCAACACGCAAAAACAATCATTTTATCAGGGAGTCTGAGTGTGAAAAAAGCTGATGGTGCACATTTCGTCTTTTTTAGATACAAACACTTTACACCATGATGCAAAGGGAGGGATACTGGTTTGAATTTGGCAAAATATTCAAAATATCATTATGTAAAACCACAACCACACTTATTGTGGTCCTGAAGCAAAATGGAGAGAGTTCATGTGCAGTTTTTTGGCAGTAGTACACAGCTGTAGCTAAATATGTGCACATAGATTAAAATGGTATGCAGAGGTTAGAGTGTGGAAAATCCTCCTCTGCAAATTAACATGACTTTTAATATAGTCCTCATAGATACGGGCTACTGAAATGGAAATACAGTTTAGCCGGTGAGGAAATGAATACACCGTTTTAGGAAGCGAGGATTTAAATGGCTTTAGTGATGCCGGACTCACATGAAAGGTGCGTTTGATGCCCGGGGCCAGGTTCTCTGTCTTGATCTTCCAGATCAGCGGTTGGGGGGAGCTGAGCACGAAGACCAAGGGCTTCTGGTGGCGCAACAAAGACTGGATGGGCTTCAGATGCAGCTCAACCTGGTTAGGGAGAGAGAGAAAAAAAAAAGAGAAGAGAGAGATTGGAGTCACATAAAGCAACAAACATGCTGGTGAAACAGTATCAGTGTACTGAGGAGGAGATAAAGGCAAAATTCATGATGGAGATCAGTCGCACATCACATGAACCCGTTTCACACAGCTACGGCGTGCAAATGTCAAAAAAAAAAAAGCTTTGATTTTTCTCATGCTCGCTCAATGTAAGCGAAAAAATATCAGGCGATAAACACCCGCTATCCCGGTGTAATTGCGGCCCTATAATGCTGCAGATTGTTCTTCTTTATCAGGCTTTGTGGTTGTTTATGTACTTCGCTTTGCTGATAAACTCACAAAGGCTGCATGCTGTGCTTTCCCTAAAAGGCACTTGCTTTTAGCTCTGATACGTAGCCTCTGCGGGATCTGAACTTTCACACAGTGGAGTCTTTGTTAAAGGAGTTAAAAAAAACAAAAAAAACAAGTAAGTAGCAGGTCTCTGTTACCATCTTTACAGGGTGAAACTATGCCTTTGGTTTTCATTAAAATACATTTTCACAGTCTGTTATTGAGAAACAAACCAATCTCCAATGTTTTTGGAATCTGAACTGTTGTTTTCTTGTTGCTGGTGTTGAGTTTTCTCCCACTGAACCCAAACTCATCCCATCCTTTTTTTTGACAGACGAGCACAACTATGGGTCAAAACTTGCTCGAGAATTTTTTTTAAATGTCATCTTTTCAAATTTTCTCCCATCTCTCTTTTCGCTTTGATGACAACTGACACTCCAGAGGACACACTGGCCTTTCTGACACTTCAACTTTTCCCCTCTTTGTGTTCCCAGACTAATCATATTAACCCCCATGCTGCGTTTCAGCCATAAAAAGCCTGGAAATCATTCATTGAACCCACAAGGATTCACATTATATGATACGAGCACCCCCCGTATTTTAACTTAATCAGTCACGGCTGGTGAAAAAGTATTGACTTTTGCTTTTCACAATAAAATACATCCCTTGTGCCTCCGTTAAAGCTGATAATGAATCATCACAATGTGTGAGACTGCAAGGATGAGTTGACAGTTTAATATTAAGAGAGTTTGAATGAATTAGAATCATGACAAACTGGAGAGAGCATTCATAGCAGTCATTTGACAGGATGTGGTTATGGTGACTAACTCTTGACTGTTGATGTTATCTTTTCATGTTGTTAATAAGCTCTCTCCATACTGGTGTCTGTGCCATTTATAATTGGCAGACAATGCTAAGGAGGCACCATTCTGTATCTTTACTCTGTTTGAAAGTGTCTATCTCTAGATGAGCAACCTATGTGATCAGCTGTCTGGCTCATTAGAAGTTGAATGTGAAGTGAGGTGATCATCTAAATTAGCTCATTAGTGTAAACTAGACAGCTGGCACAGAATGTTGCAGGTATTACCGCCACCTATATTTATTAGTGCCAATATTATATTCTCTTTTTTTTGTATCCATCGTGTCTTTTATGTGTCTCAGTATTATATGGCCTTTCACTATAATGACTGTGTATGTTTATATGAAACTCTGTAAAGTATACAACTGATGTAATGTGAATTAAATTGGTCCATTTCTTCTTCAGAAAAAAAGCATATATATAAGTTTAAAAAAAATATCCTGCGAGGAAATCAACAACAAGTAACCACATCTTTTTTTAATCTGATTTCTTTTATGTAGAAACAAGATTATGTGCAACATGATTATACTTGAAACAAACCTTAAGCCAAAATACAAAAGAAATGCACATTTGAACATCTGCAACTCCATGACAGCTTCCAACAGCTGATGAAGATCCTGTGATATGATCAAAAACAGCAGGACAGTTACTAAGATGAGGTCAAGGTCTGTCATGAACTTTTAACTTGAACAAACCTGCCATGTTTAGTACAGGCCTGGAGGCAATAATGAAAATTTGACTCGCAATCACTTTAATATTGGTCAGAAAAAGATGTAGCTAGATGTTCTCCTAAATTTATGAACTGTCAGTGGCCAGAAATGTCTCTAAATCTCCCCATCGTACACACTTCACCAAGCCAGCTGCACACTACATTTCCAACTACCTCTCCTCTATGTCTTCTACACAGAAATCTATGAGTTCTGCCTTCTGACAGATACATTCAAAGATGCTGTGATGCTACATAGCACCATACATTGAAAAAGAGACACTGGCAGTACATAGGGAGAGAACATGAAGCATCAAAGCCTAATTATCAGCCCTCCACAGATGTAAGCCCTGGAGGAGAGGAACACAAACCAGAGTGTTTAGTGATGTAGTCCATGAAAGTGCTGCAAAAATCATTAAAAAGTCCCTCTGAGACAAGAAAATGGAAGAAATTACTGAACGCTTATCTATGAGGCAAACTGGATGCTGATCCAGAGACTTGCTGCTTGTCCTCTTTTCTTTTTTTCCCCACATATTTGCTTCTCCCCTCAGCCCAGACTCTGGAAAAATCCAATGCATCACACCCCTGGGAATAACAACAACCAAGATATAATCATACCTGGCTTTGCTTTTAAAGGTCCTGGCTTTTAGAGAGATGGAAGGAGGGAAGGCAGAAAAAGAGTATGAGCGAAGGAGAAAGTTGTAAAAAGAGGAGGAATTTTAAACCCAGACAGAAACACTTCCAGAAGACGTGAGTCACCTGAAAACACAGGCGTAAACAGAACGCAGAGGAGACAAAGTGCCAAGAGGCACGCTGCGAGTGAAAAAAAGGAAAAACTGTGGTGATTATCTGCTGTTATTCAAGGTTAAGTGAACAAACACTGATAATGCCATCTTAATCTGTATCTAAATCACTTTGACCAGAGCTGGGTTGTACAACGTAAGCGATGATCGAGACTCCCCGTGGCAGCTGGTGCTCGTCTCTACCCACGGAGATGCCGTCATGAAGTTTAATGGGACTGGTGCGGATAGCAGCGGGCCTTGTCACCCAGCCAGGGTGTGGAGAGAAGAGGTGCAGAAACACCAGGCCATCAAAAGTACCTCTAATAGTGTTTACAAGGATCAGGTGGCTGCTGAGTCGTCCCTGGTGGGGTTTACCTTCAGAGGGCGAAGGGTCTGCCGTGGGGGTGATGGGAGGCCACGCCTGATTGATTATCAGGAAGCTGGCACAGGGATTTTTGGGGGTCTGAGGGGGACTGCGTTACAGTTAAGGGTCACGTTTGCCAGCAGCTAGCAGAGGACGTAGGCTTGTCTAGACCTATCGCGTTACTGAAATTAAACTCCACACAAGGGACGACAGCTGTAGCGGGGATAAGCGAGGCCAGTCACACAGCATACCATTAGTGGTGGTAGCATGGGTAAACAATGGGAATGTAAAAAAAAAAAAAGAAGAAAGAAAACAATACAGCATCGACTTTAAGCTATAAACACATCGCCAACTGGGATGAAAATCCAAATGACGAAGCATACCTTTATTGTAAAGACGCCACATGGTGAGATTTAGAAGCTATTGATGCCTGTGACTAGGGTTGGGTACTTGATACCTTTAAGGTATCAACCAATATAAATCGCTACAAGTAGCATCGCAACGTCTCCAGTCAAACGATACCTGCAATCAATCCTTTTTGCACCCCGAGATAGAAAATATGACTATTTGTATGGACTTGCTCACGGCCAATCAACGCAAGTGTTCTTTGATTTAATACGACATGTGATTGGTCCACTGCAACAGCAGCTACAACCTCTCTCTGGTGGTGAATTCGCAGTGAAATATGATGGGTATAGAATGAAGTACTCAGTTGGTATCAGTATCACTTCAAGGGTCCTTGGATTGGTGCTGGTATCGTCATTTTTAAATGATACCCGGTCCTACCTGTGACACTACCAATGTAGTGGTTGATTTGTTTGTCCTGTCACGACCATGTGGTTTTAATTTCATGACCTCTGAGGCCAGCTACACATGGTTTCAAGTGTGCTCGATAAACACTGTGTATCCGCATTGTAACGTGATACTTTCGTAGTCAAACAGCAGTAAGGGCTCTGTATCAGTGCAGCTTAGTGTCCTTGCAGGAAAAGGGAGTTTCCTTTATTGACAGAGCTAATTAAGTGCCTGATGATCCCTGGTGATTCCGAGAAAACCCAAAACATCCTTTAATTAGCCATGAAGTAAGGCTAATCTAGGAACACACTCTCCCTCCCAGGAAATAATAATCAGCTCGAGAAAGACGGACAGCACAATGTTTTCCATGACATGAAACATAAACTTACCGCACAGTGTCTGAATAACAACAACCACTGACTTGTATGTTTTAAATGAGATTCAAAAAGGTCTGATATCTAAGATTATAACTAATAAATAACTCAACGCACTAAGCTAGACCCTTTAATACCTTTTTGATATTGTCTTTAATTGCAAAAGTTGAAAACAAAGATGGCTGGCTGAGAGCTGAGAAGTCGCGGCTACAAGAACAGAAAGGAACACTGCCTGGAACCAATCATACCGCGTTATCTGATGTATGTGTGTGTGTGTGTGTCTTGTCTGTCTGGATCTTGGTTCTTTCTGGATCACTGAGGGTGTACAGAGGGAGAGAGAGAGAAAGAGAGGGAGAAAGAGAGAGAGAGAGAGAGAGAGAGAGAGAGAGAGAGAGAGAGAGAGAGAGAGCTGGGGGCGAAGGAGCTGGGTGGCGGAGGGGAAGCGGAACGAAAACCTGTTGACCGCTCTTATCAGTGCCACCCACATATTTGAGCACCATGGGGATACCTGGAGCCTTAACCCCCTCCCCACCTCCAACCTTCAACTGCGATGCTAATCAGTCTGCGTTCAACTCAACAGCAAAAACTGCAGGGGAAAAAAAACAACAGCCTGAAGAGACGTCAAAGGGAGACGGGGCCTGTGGATAAGGATCTTTGAGTGATATGGCAGAATGGCAGGACATACAGAAGAAAACAACACACCATCGAGGTTGGGGGGGGGGTGTAAAGGGTCAGGAGGATGGGCCCAGATTACACTGTGAAAAGATTAAAGTCAGACAGGGCACAAACTACTGGGAAGAAGCCAGTCGGAGGCGGTGATGAATTTGAAACGCTTTCGTCGATGAGGTTATAAACAAGATTTGCTGACGTGGTTGCTAAATTCACTCAAAAGCGAGCCAGAAATTTAAAACTGATTTACACTGCAGATTGTTAAATTGTCTTTTTCAATGCTGGAATCTTTAGCTTCCGCCTAACATTAGCTGCACAGGTGACTGAATTTCAAGCTCGATTTATTGCTGAAAAGCACCTTGGGAGTCGTAGTTAACTTTTACTGTGAAATTTTTATGTACATGGTCTTGTACTGTCGACTTAATATCAATGAATCAAATATTTTCTAACACGGTCGTTCATCTCTTGTACTGATGATTTAGCGTGGAGAGTTTCATGCCAATCCAGACAGACAGAGCTCTATAAAGCTGTGTTCTAAATTGGATTATATAATCAAATTGGAAAAAAACTAAAACAAATATTAGATTTTGAAAACTAATATGCACTGTATGTACTGCATGAAGTACAGGAGTCACAAAACACCACTTCCATTGATTTAAAATGCAATCAAATCTGAATGAAAGCTGAAATGAGCAAATAAGTCGACAACAACCGTGTGATAATGATGTCAGAAAGTTTACGACCCAGCTCGCCCGCTGACAGAGTGATTGATTTGCACTCCGACCACTTGAAGAGGGTTTTTACACCTTTGTTTATGTCCGAATCAGTGGAAAAAGTTGTGGATTTTCCCTTCGGTTTGGTTTGGTTTCACACTACAAAATTTCAGGAGAAACCAAAATGTATACACAAAAGACATGTGGGAGCTGTTACTCTGTTCGTTGGTTAGAAAATCTTGGGAGGTTGGTAGATTTGTTTTTTAGAAGCAGTAGAGAGGTTACAACATCTAGCTATACAAGACTTGATCTTTCTTCTTGCTTTTGTAAAAATAAAAAAACAAAATGTATTTAGGAACCACAGCACTCAGGAAAACCAACTGTTCTTATGCCACACAGGATGGTGGATTAGTAAAATGGCCTTTGAACATATTTTCTATTTGCCATTAAATGTACAACTGTTATAATTGAAATAAACAAGATCTGTATGTCTCTTTTTCTATGGATCAAACCGTTTTGGGGGTTTTTGGACATCATATTTGGCCAATTCTGATAGCCCTAGAACTTTATTTCAATTAGTTCAATATCTGTGTGGGTTAGCACTAAAAATAGTTAGTCATTTCACTGTTATGTAATATTAATACCATATAAATACCAACTAGGGATTAAGTTAGCAGTTGCTCAGTCCCCTCTGTGATTTCAGCACTCCCAATGTAACTCTATATGTTGCTCTGTGTCATGATGAGTAATGGCAGGACAGTAAAGGACTACACGCTGCTGTGAGTTTTGACAGTCTGGTCATTCACTATCACAACTACACCCATGAAAGAGAGACAGCTGACACCAGCTAGTTTGTGTGTGTGTGTGTGTGTGTGTGTGTGTGTGTGTGTGCGCGTGCGTGCTTGCATGTGTGCGTGTGTGCGTGCGTGTGTGTCACCATGTAATAAAATGGATGGGATTTTGTACAATGTGGGATGAGATCACATGAGTGTGTGGGTGCTGCTGTGTTTAAATAACATAAACAGCAAGCAACATCTCATGTGAATCAATGTTAATGTCAGCAAGCTAAGTAGTTTCCACCCAGAAAACAGCAGTAACATGTTAGCTTCCACCAACACTATGTGGGCTTATTGAGAAAGTGGGAAAAACACCTCTTGTATCATCGTTTGTGGGTTAAAAAGAGACATTCTCCTGTCAGCGGCGCAACATGATAGTTGTCAGCGCGTCTCTTAGCAACTCCCTCGATTGTCGTCAGCTGCTGTCAAGGGAAACGCCCACAAAGGGGGTTGAAGAGCAGACGCTGTATCAATAAACAAAGTATAAAAAAGCTAGTTCATCTTCTTTTGAAACAAAGAAGAAGAAAAAAAGAATGAGAAGAAAAATGGACTCAAATTTCAATTTGACTTCAGTCCTTACCTTTTATAATAAAATGAATTCCCATCAGGGTCATAGAGAGTAAAAACCTTAGTATAAGGAGACACAAAAGGCCAACAGGAAGATTAAATAGAAACACTGCTGGCATTGTGTGAGCAGCACATCTATAGTGTGAGCTTGACTCATATCTGACACAGTGCTCTCGCCAGCTGTTTGTGCTTGGTGAGCTCCTCCAGCTAGTCACTCACACAGTCAAAGATATCAACGAATTCCAGCTGATAAAACAATCATCTGCTCTGCCTCACCCTGATTCAGAGCCAGCGGCAGTCTTTGATGTTTGCCTTTGGTAAACTGATTAGAGAAAGACGGCCGGCTTCGAGATATCGCCGGCCCCCGTTTTGTGTATTTTATTTATCGCCTGACTGTAAGCCTCTGTTTTTTTTTTTTTGTTGCTTATTTTTTGCAGTGACTCGGGGTGAAAAAACACCACCGTTGGGAGTTTGCCACAATGTAAAGCTCTGCGTGGACACAGATGAGGTGGCGGCTCGTTAGTAGGGGTGCAAAAGGTCACTTCTGTACGTGATGTAGGGAGCATGTGGAAAAATGTTCAAACTTGATACCTACGTTGTGGAACCAGAGCTGGAGTAACAGAAATAACCGCTTCGGGATGAGGTCATTATTTTGGTAGAGCTAAGGTGGCAATACACCAACACCTTCAGGTCAATAGTCAGCTCACCAAAATATATCTCGCTCCCATGGGGCCTTCAATCTTGGACGAAATATGAGCATCGAGTCAAGCTCCCTCTGACTGGTACTCTCGTTTGCTCTCTGTTACGCAAGATCAGAACATTTTTAAAAATGTACATTCATTATGTGAAAATGTGGAAATTATCTAGGTGTAATTTAAGGGAAATCATTACCCTCTGAAACGCACAACCCCCCAATCTGGCACTTGCAGACCTTACCATGATTTGCCAGCGCTAAACAGTCATCCTACCAGTCCTATTCCAGCATACCTTGCCTTTCCAGTCTGGCCTGTCTCTCTTTTCTCTTTGAGAAGCACACATGGGTATTACAGAGGAGAAGGGCTTCTGTTACTTTGATCAGGACTACTGAAGCTGAAGAAGTCATCACTCTTTATTTCTGCCAAATGTGAATAACACTTAAAAAGAAAAAAATATATTGTCCAGGCGAGCCAGTAAGTATTGGTCATTTTATAGAGAAAAGAGTAAGTAGTCTATGAAACAAACAGCCCACTGTCTACAGGACATGCTGAGTAATAAACCACAGCATGATGAAAATGAAATAAAAGATTGAAATCATAGGTTTCTAAATGCATTGTCTTGGGACAGGTACCATTTCAGAAGAACTTGTACTGACTGCATCAGTGCAGCACTCGCTGGTCTACCACTCCTCTGTGCTTAATATAACCTTTAGTATAAAATAAGAAGCAGGAATAACATCATCAAGTTTTTTTTCCTAAACTACCAAACAAATTCTGTTTCCAAAAAGATTTGGAGACCATTGGAGCGCCTTCCCAGCTGAGTGGTTTCAACGCATTCCACAAACCCACAACTTCCCTGGTTCAAGTCCGGCAATTGACCTTTGTTGCAAGTCATACCCATTTCTCTTTCTCCCCTTGTTTCCTGTTGGCCTCTCAGCCACTGACTGTCTAATGAAGGCAAAAATAACCAAAAAATAATATTAAAAAACAAAAAAGAAGGAAAATTGGAGACCATCTAATAATAATGGGTCAATATTTTCTGGATGTTTACCAGACTAAAATCTTATAGTTGTAGTTATCTTTGCTGGGTGTGCCATACCCTCTGAAATGAATGTGTGATTTTTGGGCAGTGTCATGCACAGTATATCATGAAACCTGATTTTTCTTTTTTTTTACTTTATGTTGACACGAGAGTTTAACAGCTGTTGTTACTCTTCATGTAAAATAAGAAGCACCTAAATTAAACACAAGTGATTCTAAAGGTCATACTTTTATAAGGGATGCACTAAGATCTATGATAGAAAACAATCATTATACCCGACGTTCAATCAAGTAAGGACTGCTATATATTAACGTCAGCAGATTTGAACACATGGCTTTTAGAACACATGGCTATTTCTAGCTTTAGGCTTCTTGAAGGAGTGATTAGCATATTTTCTCCCTCAGGTCTGTTATTCTATGGTAACTTCAGGCCACTGTAAATGTGAGTATTTGCCCCTACAAAACGCTGTGCACAGGCACTACTGAGGTGTTCTGTTGCACTTAATAAGTCAGCTTTGGTGTGGAGATTGGCCGAGAGCCAGAATGTGTATTCTGAGTCAGGTCCAGCTGTGCATTTCTTTCTGTGGATAACAGTTCATACTCTTTGCTTAATACCCATACAAAATGGGTTCACTGGTGCAGGCAGGAAACAATTCACCGCTCTCACGTCTTTACGGAAAATATGGACAAACTGAAAGCTGCGACTTTCACACGTGGATGTGAAAGCGATGTGAAGCAGGCCTCACACATTGCAGCTGCAGGATGTGTGTGAGTGTGTGTGGCGGTGTGTGTATAAAAGTGCTTGTAATTGAGCCTGTGATCCCCCTTGTCTGTATTAGCTTGTGCTCACAATGCGCAGTAGCAGATTTATTACCCTACCTGGTCAAGGCTTTGCTTTGCAGTCACTTATTAAAGAGTCGCTGAGGCACATCGTGTTCTCTCCAAGCAGCCCCCTCGACCCAGACGGCCAGTCCAGCGCAACCAAAGCTCAGCCACAGGCACCTCTTGTACTGCAGGCCGTCGTTCAAAACATCCAAATACAGTCTGTTCTGTGGCCCAGACACCACTTCCTCCCCCTCCAACAGGAGAGGTGAAGAGGAGAGCTCAGAGAAAAATCGACATAATCACAGACTGACCAGGCACCTCTCTGCTGACTTAGAAAACAAGCAAAGGATACATGTGCCAAAGCAAACAGGGGAAAAGACCCATTACTCAGAGTGAAATCAATTGCACGCTACTAAATCTGCCGACCGAAATGGACTAAACCGCAAAAAAATTAAGAGCGTGCCCTTCAAAGGGGCTCAGACGCTAATTTGAATTTAACATTGAAGTTTGAATTTATTACCTCCACTGAGGATTTGATTGTTTACGGTCCTGAGCCCAGTTTCCCTAAAGCATCTAGAGGCTCAGATGATCTAAACCCAGGGACTTGGAATGGGATGCTCGCCCCCTCTCGCAAAACAGATACTCTTCCATTTCATAAAATCATGGAAACAGTACACAGTGATAGCCAAACACTAGTCGAGGCGGCTGATGTCTCGCTTTTGATGTGGATTCCTAATAAGATAATCTATGGGCAACAAGAAAAGCTATGATTTTAGCCGTATCTTGTCAAAAATCAGACAAGGAGTTCTACTGTGCCTTAAAAATAAGATATAAGATAGATATATAAGGTGGACAGGTAGGTAGATAGGTAGGTAAGTAGGTGGGTAGATAGGTAGGTAGGTAGGTAAAAAACAAAAATAATTACTAAAATACCCCAAAATTCTACTAATAAAACAAAACGATCTATAATAAATAATAATAAAATGGGGATTTCAGAATTAAATGTTGAGTTGTGTGTTGTTTCCAGCTGTAATCTCTTTTTCCACTGGGTTGTGTATGAATATCACACATGTATTATCAACACTTCCTCCCACCAAAGGTCAGGGAGCAGATTGTATCAATGAGAACACAGTCTGACGCACTGCACACCCACCAACGCAGTTTTCCTGAAGGCTAAACTCACCCATGTCAACATGCACCCATGACCAAGGTGGAAATGCCGTCGAGGAGCGGAGCTTGAGTGGGCAGAGTGTCCAAGTGTCCTTTAGAGGATCTTATCTATCTCCAGTCACAGGACGAGCTTCTACAGGGCCATCTAATCTCAAGCAAAAGCCAGATTGACCTTCTGTAGCCAAGGCTGTAGGCAGGGGAACAGACAACTGGATTTCTGCCTCCCACACATATAAGTCCACTTTGACCATGGAGGTGGTAGGTTAGCAAAAGCTAGGTGGGTTGATTTGGAGAGATAGATTTCACAGACACCTCATACTGAAGATTTTAACGGTAATGCTTTGAGTGGTCATTTACAAAGAAAACGATGATATATATCTATTAGGAAAGAGAATTGTTTAAAAGAAAAATGTTTAAAAGTTCACATAAATATGTCCTTTTTTTTTTTCTTTTCCATTTTGAGTATCATATTGCTTTAAACATTTCCGAGAAATATCACCAAATGGAAAATCTAACTGCGTTTGGTGCTTGACAGGTGTTATTTTCAGACAAAACCAAAGTCAGTTTGTTTGGTGTAAATATCCATCTGCATCTAATCATAATCCACCTTGACACAAGTATATCTGTAGCAGGATCAAACACATAAAAAGCTTCTCCGTTGGCAGGATAGTCCAGTAGTCTGCAATGAGTATAGTGCTGTCAGATGAACATGTGTTCTGAATTAAGTTGAGATGGGTTCACCACCTGAAGGCCTTGCATTAAGAGTCCTACTTTCAAGTGATGAAAAACAGTTCAATTTATGTGGAAATGATACAAACTTAACACAGATAGCTTCACCGAATAGATTTGATTGATGTAGACATCAGCCTTTGAAGCTAAGTAGCAATAAGCCTACTGTTAGCCTGCTAGGGCAACAGCTTGTGGTCACTTTACACTGCAGATATATGATAAGCAGAATGTGCAAAAATGTATTATATAATAGCAATTTTAATCCGTGGGTGTCAAATTGAAAAGAAAAAAGAAGAGGTTTATGTTTCAAGCAATATTTGTTGAACTTCAGTACTTTCGAGCAATTCTTTACTTTGACAGTTTCTATTGTCTTCTTGATTTGAAAGTTACATGTGTAAGCCTGTGTTAACTTGCTTTTTCCTTGTCTGTGAAACAAATCATTCCATTCACAGTAATCACAAATGGTCACCCACCGTGCAAGCAGTGTACATGTAAAACCACTGCAGTAAAGGAAGACTTCATGAAATCAATAATAATTATGTAATGTATCACATGGACTAGAATGTTTATCTTTAGAGCTAGTCATGAAAAGCGAACTTTGCCATTTTACATTTTTGTATCATGTAGGGAAAAGTTGAGCCGTCATGTACAGCTGTAACTCATTTAGTACAATAAACATGACGGATGAAGACAAAAGACAAATCCCTCTCATTGTTGTGATCACAGAACTCTATAATTTATGTGCAAAACCAACCGTGAGCCACTGAAACCACAGAGTCATTTCTTTATTTACATGCTGATGCAGCACACTTACACACTTTCAGTATATGTGTTTTTGGCCTTGGGAACGTTAAGGCAGCAAAATTGCTATGGCAAGTCTAAACATGCTGCTTCTCATACTGCTGTGACCGAGGGGGTGGGAGGTTGGCAACTTGGGGCAGTTTAAAATCCAGACACAGCATTACCAAAAGGTGGTGGGTCTGTGATTCATCTTAAAACTATTGCTATAACTTGGAGGAGTCCTTCCATGCAGTGAGCAGTACAACACCTGAGGACAGGGAGTGGTTGTTAAAACTCACATCGACCTTTGAAACACTGTTGAAAAAGTGCTGACAGCTTGAATGACTCTGTTAAAGAGATTTCGTCAAAACAACCAAGTGGTTGGAAAATACCGACCGCTTAAATGACTAATCACTGTCTTCCTTTTTTATAGCTCACTAGAAAGTTAGATGTAGGTGTAGGTAGCCTGAGGTTAGCCTATCTGATCATCAGGTTTGATCATGGAACAGGCTTATTTCACAGTTCATTGTGGAGCCACATTGAACCTCCGCGATTACTTAATACTGAGGTAGATCTGTGCAAATGATTCATATCGGCTTCAACTTTGGTGAAATGTTGTACCGTTGAACAATCAAACCCATTTATAACACTCTTTTAAATTAAATGTGTTAGTGTTGTTGTTTAATCTTGAAAACATAAATGTCATTTGTGACTGACAAGAGCCAACATTAGCATGTTCCCGGATCGCTGATGTGTTAGCTGTTCGTTCACCAGCAACAGAAGTTCACCAATTAGCCCTGAAAGTAGACCCTATGTCCCAAAGCCTCAGGCACTGCCTATGTTGCCAAGACCAGCAGAAGAACTTGACTGTGCCAAGCTCAAGATGCTTCCTCTCAGCAGAAGGGAAAAGGACTGGCGGACTCTATCAGAGTCACTGATTAACAGAGCAAATGAGGGCAGTAGACACATTGAATACAGCAGTCTCTATTGAGCTTCAACGCTAAAGTTGCCTGAAGATGAGACGATGTGGAAGGAAGATCATCTAGTACTGGAATGTTTTATAACCCTCCTGGGAGGACAAAAGTTGTATGGTCAATAGGAAGACAACAGGAGGGTTAATGTAATGACAAACCAATATGCATCTCTCTCCCTATAGCGCATTATTAAGACTTCAATGAATATCCTATGAATGGGGGTATTATTTTGGTCCAAGCTCTAATCTCGACTGGTTTTGCTTAGGAGTTAATTATGGTGCTTGAAAGGTTTGGTTTCTTTTACTAAGCCTGACTCACTTGTGCCTGGGTGTTGTCTGGTCCCTCTGGAGCATGTCCTCTCAGGTTGATGATGTGGACCTCCTGAGGGAAGTTAGCACTGCCCCTGCTTGCACAGCCTGACAGGGCGGTGAAGCTCTTCGACATGGCCTGCACCGGGTGTCCCATCCCCACCGGCAGCAGCTCGCATGGGCTGCGAAATAATGGCCCTGCAGAGGAGAGAAATAAAAAGAATATTGTAAGTATCAAATGCTGCTGTATCTGCAGGACGTCATGTCTCACATGATGCTGACTTTTATGTTAATGATATATGAGCACTTGTGCACAATAATATCTCTTGGCCAAAATGATGTAGAGCATGAATGCAGTCAGTGTTAGAGTAGAAATACAAATGTAGACTGCTTCTTCTGGACAGTTTGCAAAAAGTGGAAGAAACGGGAAATATTACATTGTACTGTCTCTAAGGAATTTGTGGTGTTAACATGGTGTAATCCATCTTATCAATGCACTGATCTGTAAGGAGTATAACTAATGACATACAGCAGATGAGGTGAGATGAATCATTTAAAATTCCAAAATTGCACCATATTTGATGAGCTGATTCTGAAAACAAAACCCAGCTGGTACCTATAAATATTCGTTTTGACTTTCTACCCCAGTCCTCTGTCCCCTATAATGCAAGTTTTTCCTTCAGAACAATGTAGCGTCATTCGGTCTGACCAACTATAGGCTGAGTCATGTGCGAAACATGCAATCAACACACAGCTTTCCAATTATATTCCCCTTAAGGAAATTTCAGTCATTTTTATTTTCCTTGAATGGTCAAATATGACCTTCTCTAATCACTCAGGAGGAGAACCACACTTGACACTTAAAGTGCACTCTGCCTATAAAGCCTGAAACTAACTAATCAGCTGTGGCCTTCACCGGTTGCCTTGGAGATGTGACGAGCTCCTGGACAGCTTGAGGTGAAAAACCTGTCAGCATTGTCTACAGTAATGATCCGGTTCATAACATCCAACTCTCTACAAGTCATTCTCTATAGGTCAACTCACAGACCAATCAAAACATCTGGAGCAGGCTCATTCAATAGGTATCACAAAACTGAACATATGAGCAAATCACTGCTGCAAGGAGTACTTGAAAAGGTCACATGTCAGAGATGGGGTTTTCCCATTAATTCTCAGTAGAAAAACCTTATGTCATATCCACTTATTTCTGTTATTCCGACTAATAGATACCTTACTATTCTTCTTCATATCCTATAAAGAAAACACATGTAAAGCCCTTTTACTTTGTCAGGTGCAACACAGATGATATTGGAACATACTGGCAATTTTTCCAACATTACTGAAATGTAGCCGTTTCTGTGCCAAAATATGTCAATGAAATTAATCAAATCTGATTTACTTCCCTTAATTTTACATTAAGTTTGTCTTAGCTATTTATTTCATTTTAGTTCATTTCAGTATCATATTTAAACTCCTAATTATGTCACTATGATTTTAGGTCAAATTTGTTTTTTTTGCTGTGTTCATGACAGGTAGGATGGGTCGGACTACTGATGATTTTTTGTTCTGTTTTTCAGGGAGAAATTTCTATTTTGGTGAATGCCACAAATGAAACCTTAAACCTCTTAAATAGGCCATTTCAGAGCAAATCTGTTCATAGGGTTTGAGTTAGGGTGAATTGTTCTTGCATGAGGCCCACTGTCTGTAAAAATTGCCTTTTGTATGACAACTTACTGCATGTCAATTCAATAATTACATTGACAGTGTGAAAATAAACCAAACTAAAAAGTTAGCCTTTATTAGCCTCTTCTCATTTTTGCATATATGAGTAATGTTATTCGTTATCGTATTTGCGTCAGTCATAACAAACTGCTAATTATCAGATTTTTTCCATCAGCCATGAAATACCACATTGCATGCAGTTTTGGGATGTTTTTTACTCTTTAGAGTCAGAGACATCGTAGCAGGCGCAACTACAAACGAAAATGACAGAGTGGTTCGGTGAAGCAGAGCAGCAACCAGCATGATGTAAAGACACCGAAGCCCAGTGTGTCACATCTCTATCTGTGTTTTGTCTGCTGCACGGTCGGCTTTAACAGCTCAGTGATCTGTGAACGTCTGGGGCTACTTGACTTAAACACAGATTCATCTATGTTTACAGGCGCACATTCACATTTGCTCTTGCATAATACGGCACTTCCTTTTTGTCGGCCACAAGCCTCTCAGGTGGTTAACAAGCTTCACCGCAGCCATAGCTCTGTCTTTAGTGTAAACTCCCTTTTACATTTTCACATCCATACGATCTACTTCAACACATTCGGGGCGTAACTTGCAGTCAGAGGTGTGTGCTGGGGGGGCGCGAAAACAGGGCGTTGAGGTTTTGAGTGAGGTAGCGCACAGCTCTTTTCCATTAGAAAGCTGTGTATACTACCAGAATGTTTGCGGCCAAGGCTTTTTGCTCCGGGTCAGAGCTTGTGTTTTACCCCACAAGCCTTGTACCAGCCAAAGCCCCGCTCACATTTCAAACACATCACGCTAAACACGCGAGGGTTGCCAATAGCAATCAGATGGAACATTTGGAAATAATTAAAGTCTAAGTGAAAGACAGTTAGATAACAATGTTAAATTCTCCCCTGACTGACTCCAAAAACACTGTGCCTCAGCAGTGGGGTACAGCTAGAGAAGAGGGGGGGAGGGGGGGGGTTGTTTTTTTCATACTCAGAACACATAGCTATTGTTTTCTTTTTCCTCACTGTCCAATAAGCCTATGTTAGATCAGCATAAAGCCTGAGATCAGGTATGGCATACCTCTGCTCCCCCTGTTGTGAGAAAAGTACAGGAGCTTTATTGTTACCATATTTGTCTCTTGAGACAAATCCCGAGCCCTTGACAGATGTCTCAAAGTGGACTTTGCGGTGTCTCTTGTTGCTCGCAAGTTCACAGAGATTACTAAAATGCTTATTTGAGAGCACACGTATATTAAAACTTGGCAAGGTCTGACAATAGCGATAAAAGGACAAAGTTTAATAGCAAAAACCTGTGGTAAATCAGCATTTCAACTCACCCCCACCACCCCCCTTCTTCCCCTTCCCTCCCTTTTCCTCCCAAAGGACCAAAACCCAATTCCCTCTATAACCATGTCATCACGCCTCACTCCCACAAACACGTCTGAGGGCAACTCCGACTCACTTTTTCCCCTCGCACACGGAGAATAACAAACAACAGCCAGACAAACAAAGAAAAATGGAGTTCTTTCTGGGAGACTGCCAAAAGATTACAATACATGTTGGGCAAGAATCTGTTTAAATTGCTTTAAAAAAATACAAAAAGAAAAAGGAAAGGCGTGTGGGAGAAAAAGGATACCACATAGATACAAAAGTAGGACATTCAAAGTTTTTATAGTAGTTGTTTTTTGCGAAGACTAAGAAAGGCAACAATCAGTCTGTCTATCCAAAAGTTTGGTCAGTTTTAGTTTAGATATCATACTCTAAAACAGAGTTTCATGAAATTTGGAAAAGACAATCATTCCTAACCATTTTGGTTACCTGCTAACCTCCCATCTAGCCCCCACCATTTGGCCAAATGATCCCTATCACTTTGGTTGATGTCCACAACTGTTTGGGTTTCCATGATATTTGCACTGCAGTCACATGGTTACCAGATAATAAATTATAATTTTTTGGGAATCCCCAAAATGTTTAATCCCTCCTTTGAACAGAATCTATCTAAATCCTACAGGGGACTTATGCACATTTCTTGGTCTATATTAATTATATGGGGCTCCATTGAATGAATTACAGTTTAAACTCCTTTATTATCTTATACTGACCTTTTTACACAGTCCCTCAGTTCAGCCTCTGTCCAAAAACAGGCCGTTTTAGCTTCTGTCTCTTTAAGGCCCTTCCTTCAAATGAGCTTCAGATTCTGTTCTGATTGGCAAGCTCCCGGCACTGGAGGCCACATTAACACATAGTAATATAAGCATTTCACTACTTTACACAAAGTGGAAACTTCTCAAATACATCAAAACATGTTGAAGCCTGAACCTGACCTGAAATATGAGTGGACAATGTGAAAAACACATGGACAACCCTTAGCAACGAAGGCTGGCAACGGACGGCCATTTGTTGGCATGCGCGAACAACCTGATGTCATCACAAGGAAGCGGTAGAGGTCCAAGTTTTTTACTGGCAGTGAACATTTTTACATACGTCCACCTCAAGTTTTTGACCGTTTGCCATGTTTAACAAAGATATTCGACATCACAAGAGTATAAAAATAACAGAAAATCACAAAACGCATGATATGTCTGCTTCAAATCTGACTGCTGTGAAATTTACCAAGCACATTCATGTTCCTCTGAAGGATAAGTGTGAACAAAAACAGCAGGGTAAAGTAAAACTAATATAATGAGCATTAGATCGATATGCATTAGCCTCAAGTGTCATTATTTTGAAAGTGTTTTTGTGTTTTAGGATAAATTGCCAGCCATTTTTAAAAGTCTAACGCGGGACTTGGTTTCACTAATATGATCTATGCTACGTCAATGTGAAAAAACATCCTCAGCATCTTCAAAAGGATTCAGAACAATCGACAATAGACAGTCACCTGTCATGGTGATTTTCTATCAAGTTGAAACCAAATGACTTCTAACCCCTCACATATGCTATTGCCATCAGCATCCAATCTCCATGGACAGAAATATTATAGTGAGGGGTAAAAAAAAAAACACACTTGCATCTGTTGGCCTTGCTGCAGCTTTCTTCGTCTTTTGTCACCTTGTCTGTCTGCCTTTCTCCCCCGCTTCTGTCTCCCCACCTATCCAACCATCTCTCTGTTTCCTCGGCCAGTGACGGAGTTCAGGCTACGTCCTGTACAGCTGCTACCAGTGCCTTTTTGCCGTCCAGGCCAAACGCCCACAGCGGAGGAATGAGAGAAGCTGTTGTTCACTCTGCGTGAAAAACAAGTCCAGCCTGAGTCCCCCCCTGAGACCGTACGGCAAATACATCCTTAACCCAGCAGAAAAGCTAAATCTGATGGTCGATCTGCTACACCATCCGTGACTGCAATCTCTAAAATTTGATTAAGCCTCTTTTAATGAGATGATTAACAAAGAGAGACTTGAAGTAGCAGCTGTACTTGAGATGCATGGCAGAGATTTGAGATCTAACTTTAGTCTATCCAAACATTCAAGTCCAGACATTGTGTCCATCCAGGCACTTTTGTAACTTGTACCTTACCAAAATATTTTGGTACCACTATAACAAATTACTAACTAATATCTCCAAACCTCAGCAAATTACATTGACAATGATCTATTATCAAATGAGCTGCAGGTTCTTGGAGCTCAGCCATCATTTTGAGGTATTATGCTTAATTTCCTCAAGATCTGGCAGATTTCTGAGATACTGTAGAAATGATTTTATACCTTAATTTTACTGTACATCAATCTCAATCAGTCAACCATGGCAAACTGACCCTAGAGTCCAACTGCAGTAAAAAAGGCTGGGGAGGTCTACCTACCCATTTCTTAAACCTGCAGTGCAGAACTTTTACATCTAAATGAACCTTTGTAACATCCAAGCTCTTGCCAAACAAGTTTACGCAATGCTAATTAAGCCTATCACCGCCAGATGAATCTCTGCGTAATTCACAAAATATGGACTTTTTAAATCTTGTAACGGGTGCGATATTCCAGCGCTGGCCATTTAGCCGTTAATTGTCTGGCTCTTCTAGCATTTCCAAATGTTATCAGACGGAATGGATCAAATTCTGATGGTGAAATGAGTCATTTCACAGGGGTTGTGTGATGCTTAAAACTATTAATCCACCATTATACAGCCGCAAAAGTAGGTTACGACCATACTGGGACAAATCCGGTTGGGCCAGTGGACCATCAAAGCATATCCATTTTTACAGGCCTGCTCCATGTGCCTGTCGTATGAGATCGTGCTGCATGCCTGTGTTAGGCAACCACAGCCAAGCGTCTCCCTTAACTCTTACTGCCAGAAGGGGGACCAGATTGTAACACAGTGGTAACTATCCGCTGACTCTGTGTGTTAGGAGATGCTCCTGTGTTGTAACAGAGCTCAGTGGGGCATACCTGAAGCAAACAAACAAAGGATCAGAAATAGCTCAGATAGGAATCCTGCAGATCAGCTTGGGACATCTTTACAAACTAACTACTTGCGATGTCAGAGAAAATCCAAAACGGACAAAATGCATTTAATCAGACAGGTAAAATGTTACAAGTTCTGTTTCAAAATTGGACCTTCAGAGTGGCAGGCATCAAAACTGGCAGCTAAAAGTGTAGAGTGACAAGTGTAAAGACCAGGTGTAATGGTGTATGAAGACTGTGGTTTTAGCTGTGAAAGTTTTTTTTAGCTTACTACGTGGAAAAGCTGACAGACTTATTTAGATCATGAACTTCCCAGCACCACATTTACCGTTTTTTGCTGTGGGTGGGCAGTGTCACAGGAAGTTCATGAGGCCTACGTTAAACATATGCCCACTTTGCCACTTCTGATGAGCTGAAAGAGGCTGAAGTTTCAGTATTGGTGTATTGACAGAATTAAGTAAGAGCAACAGCTGAATTGAAAAAGATGAGAGGATGTGAAGCTTCACTGAAAGGAGCTGTGAGGAACTCCTAGTTATAGAATAAGAGATTAAATCTATCAGTTGACATGTACTGTATGTGCAGAAATCAGTTGAACTCATTTGAAGAGTGAGACAAAATCAATTAAAGAGTAAGATTAAATCAGTTAAAATATCTGTTGAAGAGAAAGATATGAATCTTTTTGCATGCTCTCATCTGTAGTTTTAATTCTCAGCGATCTCACAACTGTCATTCTGATCCCTCACACAGCTTACTCATAATGTTCTTGCTGTAATTTCCCTGGACGTCAATTAAGACGTTGGCTGTTCACATGGCCTGGTCACATCTAACCAATAGTAAAGTGACACACCTTCGTCGTCAGCCTATCATATTGCAGCTGTCTTTTTAAATATGTTCACATACCTTTAAATTAAAAACTAATTAGCAATAAACGCACAGGTTTATTTACTTGTCTGAACAGTGGCCCTTTATTTCAGTATGCATCAGTCACATTTTAAATGGTGGTCCCTTGCTGTGTAGCTCATGACCAGGGGTCCCCCGCAGTGTGACTCACTCTACACCATGAGTAAAAGATGTGAACATGAAAGACTACCACCGGTGATTGACGTGAACCTTAACCCACTTCTTTTTCTCCTAAGCGCGCCCCCCCCCCCCCCCCCCCCCCCCGGTTAAATGTTTATTTCCACAGTTATACCTTTTTTGGGGGATTAGCACCAAATATACACAGACTGATTCTAACAGAAACACTAAATGTGGCTTTACAAGAGCACGCGCTAGAGGAATTTATTTTCTGTCAAAAGATATTGATTATATCGTTTTGTTATTATACATGTCCCTAAAATGCATTTAAAGCTTGACTGTGATAGTGTAAGAGGTAAGACAGGAAGTACATGTTATAAATCCAAATTAAGAAGGGGGGGGGGACTGTAAAAATACACTGAAAGCCAACCCACTTTGAATTATTTCAACAGTATGGTCCAGGTAGTGATGTCACTAGACACTTTTCATATTTTTCAGCAGGCTCCTTTTAAACTATAACTTTTGATTTAGGCACTCATATCTCTTAATATCTGTTTCAGATGTGTTCTGAAGAATGTCATAATGTGATGAAATGATAGTTATTAAAAGTCCCTCTCTCATTTTAACACCTTTCATCAGAGCCCTATCCAGGTGCTGTGTCATAGTTCAAGGGTAGAAACTAATCGCTTCATAAATTGACATTATGTAGATTACTGGCTGCCTTGCAGTTCCTGTGAATGATGAGTCTGGGTCTGTTATTTTCAAGTGGCAAAACCGGCCGCATACTTCAAAAATAATTGCAAAAACATTGAGAGAAGACTCACAGGATAAATAATCAGGATGAAAAATTATTTGAAGGCCTGGAGCTGAAACAATGCTATAATGAGTTTGTAATGCTCTTGAGTGGTCTGTTTCTGCACTTCGACTTAATGTTTCTCCATCGGCATCATTTTGAAGTTAATACTTTACTCTTAGGCCGGCTGCATGATGTCATCATTTCACACATTTTATATTAGTCACTTGGTATCTGTGATTACTCCACCAACGTAATGGACGGAACAGAAATGATTTCTCTGAGAAGATGGTGGTAAAAATGATAAACTGAGGGATGCACATAGGGTTATCAGTATCAGAAACTTAAAATATTGGCAAGATTAGGGTTACAACAGCTTTCTTTTTTCATTCTGACGAGTGTTGTTGTGAAAGTTATTAAAGATCGATTCATGAATTTGTGCTCATTCAAAGATAGTGTAATGATGGGCTGAATTAATTTAAAACAATTCAGTTTTCATTATTATTAGTATTACATTATTATTTCACAATTGGTGCGTACCTCATTTTCTTTATTAATAAATTAGTAGTTTGGTCTTTTAAAGGTTAGAAAATACGGAAAAATGTTTTAAACAATTTCTTGATCCCAAGTAGTTTGACCAATTTCCAATTGTTTTAAGTTTACAATCACATAACACAAAAAAATAAGCATTTTCTTCCTTTAAAAATGCCTTTAAGCTATAATAGATTATCCAAATAGTTGCTGATTATTTATCTATTACGGCCTTCAATTACTAAATCACTAATACTGTACTTTCAGTTCTTGACAAAATGATCCATCTTATATTGTTATCTGAGCTTGTCACAAGTTCCAAACTCAAGTCTAACATACTTTATTAATGACAAACCCTTAAAACTGCACTGTGCATATTTATTTTTAAATCCAGAACTGAAAGACTAGAAAAGTAGGCCCCTCCCTGAGAGATTCATTTGTCAATACAATCTTCTCCTGTCGTACTTGAGATAAACGCCTCCGTTTCTACAGAATGCACTTTGTTGTTTTCCACATGGCGGCATCGAGCCAAGATTTGAGTACAGGAAGTGATGTCAGTCTCTGTGCCAGTTAGGGACAAATCTGATATTCCCACAAAGCCATTTCCGAAGATAAACAAACAGAACCTTCGCCCTATGTGTGTGTACACATCCTCACGTCTTGTTCCCAGTATCCTTCAGCGGGCAGGCTGATTGTGTTTCTTTAGATGTAGGAGAAAGCGGCGAAGAAAACTTTGCGGTTGTCGACACGTGTTTTATAAAACATGCAGCATGTTAGGATTCCCTATATGAACATACAAGCATATGAGTGCAATAATAAAGCCTAATACACACAAATACACTTGTCTAACAATGCAAAGATATAATAAGGCCAATGTAAGTACAATAGATATGAAGTACAACAAAGGGGCCTCTTTGTTTCAATATATCTCCTCCCTATCTAAGATATCCCCATTCCCATATGAACCACAGGATTAAATGAATCCTCTGGCCTCTTTTGTTTCCTACTGCGGGGCACGTTTCCCATGGACCGTGAACCACGCAAACGAGTTTAGGGAATGTAATATTCTGCCCGCTTTTGTTTTCCTAAGGGGGCTTTGGACTAAAGAATCACTGGCTCTGCAGTGTTGACACTAGCGCAGCCCACTCACCCCTGAACCTTGAGCCACTACTACAGGAAGTGAATAAAGCCTTTCATAAGGGTAGTGTAAGTTCACTCCGCCGGCCGGCCTATGAAAAAGGATTTATCTCTCCACTGTAAAATTGGAGGCATAAGAGGAGGAAGCTGGAATGGGATGAAGGGAGGAGGGCAGTGGGGGGGGGGGTGAGCTTGAACTCCATTAGGGAAGTCGTAAACTCCCCCATCAAAGTGTGAAATCTGATGTCAAGATATCCCATCTGCACGGTAACCCAATATCACCCAAAAGCTTTTTATTGGAAGGTTCATCTAGCATAATCTTGTCAGCTGACTTATAATTGGAAAAACAGGGGAAAAAACAGTAGTTTCAAAAGCTACTTTATCTATGTGGGAGATGCGGCATAAGTATGGATATGCAGACAAAGCTTCTTCTTCTTCTTAAGTATGTTAACAGGTGTTGGCAAAATAAATAATATCCCTGTGGATGTAAAACCAGCAGCAATAATAAAGGCATTGAAAAGAAAGAGTGCTGGTAAATATGCATCTCTCTCATTAAAAAGCTTTTTCTGCTAGTAAACTATGGTAGTAATTGCTTTAATACAATATTATTACGCTCTCATATCAGGCCATTAAATATGAAGCTAGAATCAGGAGCTTTGCTAGGAGGTGAGGTAGCTAGCCTGGCTCTGTCCAAAGGTTAAAAAACAAAAAACATAACATGTTAGTAATTGCTAGTAATGAGCTTTTTGGCTGATAGTAAGCTATTTTTTAAATCTTTGGACAGAGTAAGTCTAGTTGTTTCCATTTGTTAGCAGTCTTTATGCTAAGCTAAGCTAGTCATCTACCTAACATAACTTCATATTTAGCGTACAGATATTAGAGTGGTATCAATATTTTCGTCTAACTCTCTGAAAGAAAGCGATACGTACAGTTTCTAAAATGTCTTAACTTCAAAATAAAGTTGAGAAGGGCTATATGTAGAAATAATTTGATCAATTTAAATTATTTTTGGTTATTACAGCATGCACGGAAAGGCTATTTTGTGTCAAAAAGTAAAGTGGATGATAGCTGTCTTCAGTCACAACTGTCCTGTGAACTGTGACCTGAATAATAAAACTATTTGCGTGTATGACACAGTTTACAGCACTGTCATGGGTCCTGGTGTCTGCTGACGTGAAGTGGATAACTGGCTCTGGCTATACTGTAGTGAATTTAAGAAAGAAGACTGCATGCACACTGATCTGCTCTCTAGGCTTGTGTTAGTTGACAGGGGATAATCTCTGGTTACGGGGCTGTGAAGCTACAGGAATCAACTGAACAGTTTGGATTCTACTTTGTTCAACATATCGTGCTGAAGTCACGTCAAAACACAAACAGCAAATGTTCCATCTGAGCCGAAACTGATCATTAAACTGGACGTCCTTGTTGAAACATGTCACACTGACATTCCTTAGCTGTACCCTAACCCTAAAATACGATGTTCCACTCATTCTTTAAATTTCCTGCATTTTACAGGGGGGAAAAAAAGTTTAAAGTCATGAAATGTCCCCAGGCTTTTTTTAACATACCACCAACCATAAAAGAAAGACACACAGAGTTATTATATTATGTGCACTGAAAGGTGAGTAAAACACTTTTCTGCTACTGACAGTGATCCCAGTTACTATTCATCTACACTGACAGTTGAAGCAGGCACCTGTTGGTAAACCATCAACATTAACTGGAAAAAAAAACTTGACCAATTACGAGTGGTGTACAGAGCCCCCGGGCGAGCAGAGAAGATGGAAGTGGGTCCGTTTCTCTCTACCTCTAGACATAAATCAGAAGGCTTTGAAGAGATGGATGACATGGCTAATTCTCAGAGGAACACAGGAGCCACTGTGTAAAGTGAGACAGCTGGGAGAGACAGAGCATGTGTGTGCGTATGACTAAAGACTTTACTGGCTGTGCTACTAAAGTATGTCTTTACTGATGGGTGCTGACATGTGCTGTCTGGACCTACAATATCAAAAGACAAAAAAAGTTGTCAGCACAGTGAAACGGAACAAGAACTGGCTGTTGGAGTATCTATAAAGTTGTCAATGATTAACATCAGCTGAGAACATTTTGAAACACTGGTCCTGTATCGGTAAACTAAATCAACTCAACTAGTGATAAATGTAAAGTATGGACCATATTTCTTAATTCTCTGTGGTAGTCCACACCGACCAACTACTGTCATATTCTGAGCTAACCATACAATGAGTTAAGACTTGGGTGGCAGTGGTAGAAAAGGGTATAAAATGCATCAGTAGCAACAACAGTGTAGTAACATTATTACACGGCGGTTGTGTGGGAAGGTTTCCACTAGACTGCTCACAACTCAAGATGCCATTTGAGGACTGTGTCAGCCATCAGTTCACCCAGCACAGCGCAGTGCTTTAGCTGTGCTTACATTAGCCAATCAGAACTGCCTTTGCTGGTTAAAAGGGGCAAATCGAGACATTTCTATCCTGCTGCTCCAAGGGCATATCACTCATCAATCATACATGCCTGCAAAAGCCATGTTCTTTTGACAGCGGCTTGGCAGGGGTTCAGGAGGAGCAGCCACTTCGTCTACATTCAGTGAGATTTAGACTCGGTAGGGGAGGCAGGGAGTTGAACCCTGGGGTCACCATTCTTGTCCCACTTGATATTATCTTCATTTTGTGTGTGTTAAAAGAGGCCTTGCAGGAAAGTACGGTATTAAATATCATCTGCCAGCAGTGATGAAGAGTCAATCTGGGGGACAAGGTCAGTTTTATTAAGTTACTATATTTAAGCCTGAAAATGTAAAAAGCCAGCATAATGTAAAGAGGTTGTAGAGCTTACACAATACTGTAAATCACCATGCACTTGCATTTCAAGGTTTATAATGTCACATTTATCCACTTAAGTCTCAACAGATCGGCAACAAATCGGACTGACGGCACGCTGATGCTCATCCCAATGACAGTGCTATTGGGTATCAACACGAGCCTAATTTGTGGTTAGAAGTCGGAATTTCTGAGTTCCCGGTCAGAAATTCAACTGGAATGATCCCTGAAGTTGGATTTTTGTCTCAGGGGGTCATAAGAACCTCACAAGCCCCAACCCCAAAATCAAGGATTGGTAACCCCATGCATCAACAGTGTGAAAGTTGTCGTAATATCCTGTTTATTAGCACTTCTGTTGTATTTGTGTCTCATTAAATCTATTGTACACTCAGCGCTGTTCAACTTCTATTGGTGGACGTGTTTCTCAAAGTTTGTAGATGCAAAATACAGACATATTTATGGTTCAGTTGTAGTCAGAAGTCAGAATTTCCGAATTCCCAGTTCAAATTTTCACAGGAATGCCTCCTGAAGTCCGATTTCCAACTCAGAAGGTTGGAAGAACCTCACCAACCTTGACCTCAAAATCCAAGATGGCAGCTCCATGCATCAACAGTGTGAAGTGTAGTAATATCCTGTTTATTAGTACTTTCATTGTATTTGTGTCTCGTTCAATCAGTCGTCCATGTAGAACTGTCCAACTTCTACCTGTGGACGCGTTGCTACAGTGTCTGTATGCGCAAAATATAGCAAAATGTGTTCTTGTCAACTGGCATTGATATCAGTGGCTAATAACGGCTAATCTGGCAAGAACTGGTTCTCTTTCTGGAGTTTTTGGACTGGAAAGTTTCAAATTCAGGTGTGACGTCATTCCTACTTCAGACTTCCAAGTTCCGAGGTCAATGGAACATGGCATTAGTCATATCATTGTAATCCAAATCAACAAAACATCCAAACTGAAATACAGACACACACCCTTTAATACCCTAGAAAAATCAGCAGATAAGTCTCTGCTCACTATCTTCCACTACTTTGAGGAAGGGTTTTGGCTTAACCAATAGTACTGAGCACATTGATAGATTTTTTAAAGGCTACATCAATCACATAAATCTAAAAAAAAAAAAGACCTCTTTGTTCTTGTGATATTTTGCAAAAACACCATCACTCAGATGTGTTAACAGGGGGCCTTTGAGAAGCAGCAGGTTGCCATCAACAGAAAGCGAAGAGTGAAACAATGCTGGGCCTTTGTGCCAGTGTGTGAGCCCAGTGTGAAGGAGCCAGAGAGGTGAGAAAGGGCAAGGCGGACAGCGTTTTCACACAAAGCTGGAAGAGACTACATTCCACTGGGCTTCTTCATCTTCAGGAAAAGGGAGGGCAAAAGAAGAATGACTTGTCAAACGCCGCCATGCTTGCCTTGTGTATTGACATGCACGAAAAGACGCTGGGAGGGGCATCTTTACTGGACGGTTAACAAATGGAAAGTATTATGAATAATGGGTTGGTTAAAGAAGTCATTAGACGATATAAAAAAGTTTCATTGCAAAACACAAAGACAGCAGATAATACATACATGATGTTCAGGAAATGCTATATTTAAAAATGGGCTTGTGACAAAGAGATGCTGAATTATACAAGATATTAAGTGTTTTATTGCTTTCAGCCTGTTCCTTAACTGTGTTGGCCAGATTCTGGCTACCATAACAGGCTTTTATAGTGCTTTTTAAAAGGTTCACCACTAAATATGATGCTTATCTTATTCCTGCAACAAATGAGACCACAACTGCTTTTTCTCCTGAAATCTCTGTTAAACCTCTACCTCAAATCAAATTAGAAAACAGTGGAAACAAGATTATTTCCAAGTGTGTGTGTGTGTGTGTGTGTGTGTGTGTGTGTGTGTGTGTGTGTGTGTGTGTGTGTGTGTGTGTGTGTGTGTGTGTGTGTGTGTGTGTGTGTGTGTGTGTGTGTGTGTTTGTGATCTAAGGAAAATATCTATTATCGAAAGCTCAGAGAAGGATTTGATGTCATTTTTTGGATGTCTTCCAAAGGACCATTCCTAAATTAGGACATGGTCTTTCAGCAGGACTCATCTGGTGGAAATGGAGTGGAGAAGGTTAGGTCCCAGGAGGGGCTAGTGTGATGAAAGACACCACCTGGAAGCCTTCAGCGAGCATCTCACATTAGGACTCCTCCGCAGATAAAGAATCATGCACTCAAAAGTTGGCACCTCTGCAAGGTTATTCAGCAGCTTAAGTTCCACTCAACTCACACGCTCATGATGGTTTGGGAAACAAAAACTCAACCGTTAACATTTGAGAACACGTACTTTTTTTTGGTCTCTCTGCTTCTGAAGGTTATCTGAACAGAAGGAGTCTATATTTTTACTATTACTCTCTCTTTCTTCAATGAAGTCACACTCCACATAACTTTTACTCTAACTCTCCCCAGCTCCAGTGGCTTCTTTTTTATTCTGTCTCTCTCTCTCTCTCCCTCTCTCTCTTTCTCTCTCTTCGCAGGGGCTGTGAAACACAATGGAAAACGCACGATCACCCCAGCTGTCTCCCATTACTGACTCTGACCGAAATTATTTACACGCCTGCTTACTGGAACTATGGAGAGAGAGAGAGAAAGAGAGAGGGCGGGATTCAGTTTACTCCTGTAGATTTGCGCAAGCATCCTCTTGACTGGAGTCTGACGAGATATGATAGGCCTGGATGAAGATACGAGCCCGTGTGTAGAGACCTGTCTGCTGCAGTAAATTTATTTGTGTGTGAGAGAGTGTGAGTGTTACTGAAAGAGAGAGTGATAGATTAAGTGAGTGGGAAGAGATTAAAGAAAAGTAGACCCATCTTTTAAGAAGTTTATCTTTACTACAGGCCTACTTGTGACTCAGCATTAATCAGAAACACATGTACACACTGCTGTTAATTAAACTGGGTAATACCAGGGTGACCTTCATTCAATGAGTGAGGGAAATAAACAAACAGGGCCCGCATGGCTGTCTCCTCCTTGACAGTGCTGTTAAGATAAAGGCCTCACCGTGGGGGGAGAGCGGACCTGTAATTAGACTCACACGGGACTCCCGTTGCTATGTAAACATCCCGACTGCTCTGCCTAGCAGCGCGCTGCCTCTGTGCTGTGCTGCACTGCTGCTGCTGCATGAATCACAGGGCAACATCTGGTTTAGCACGCTGGAAGGGACTTTGTCGGTTTGGCACGCTGTACGTGTGTGGAGTGTGTCGATTTGGACCAGACAACCCACGCCTGCGCCTGCCTCTCTCCTCCCCCTACTACCCTCCCTCCTCCTCCTCCTCCTCCTCCTCCCCGGCCACCCCACCTCTCAGATTACAGCGGTTGCACAATGCATTTTGGCAGTCCCCCCCCCCCCCCCCCCCCCCTACTCTTGCTGGCCTCGAAGAAAGCATTGTGGATATAAAGACGAACCTTTTGCTCAACTGCGAGGGGGAAAAACATTACAACCACTTTTGGCTTGGCGGCCGTTCACGTCTGCCAAGAGTATACAAAAATGTAGACAGCAAAAAAAAAGAAAGTTGTTTACTTTCCAGTAAAAGCTCTTCATTTTGAACATATGGACTGCGAGTATGGGCGCAATTCAATTCCTTTTTCCAGTTATTGTTTCATTTCACAATCCCGATGTAGGACTGTGTGGTTTTACAATGAATAGCCGAAGACAGATTCGCACTAAAAGCTTTGTCATTCATCAGGCTGTGCTGTATGTAAAATCAAAGTACTTTTGCACTCATTTACGCCGCTGTGTTTTTCAGTGAGCCACCAGGCCGGCGTTGTGCCTCCAGTATAACCAGCATCCTGCCGGAGCTGTTTCTGGCAAGTGCCTCAAATTAATATCTGGCACGGCTCCTGTAAGGCTTCATTTGACTGTAAACTCTTTGCCTAAATGTCCCTGATATATATCCTTTACAAAATAGCAGTTCTGGCACAGGTAAGGAGAGACAACCACAAAGTGGTAGTAAGGATATGTGAGGAGAGAGAGAGAGAGAGAGAGAGAGACAAAAAGAGAGAGAGAGAGAGAGAGAGAGAGAGAGAGAGAGAGAGAGAGAGAGAGAGAGAGAGAGAGAGAGAGAGAGAGAGAGAGAGAGAGAGAGAGAGAAAGAAAAAGGAATAAACAGCAAAAAAAAAAAGTAGAGTAAAGCAGCAGAGCAGAGACTTGAAATATGAACGTGAAGGTGCTTTTCACTCTGACTTTTTTAAGAGTTATGGGAGGCCCAGATCCTGGATTGCATTACGCTGAGAGAAGACTCATTGCAGACTAATCTAAACATTACGTAAGAGCTCTCCTGACAAGTTTAGAGGGCAGATGTGACTGTTTACACAGATGCTGCTTGATGATAGAAATAGTGCGAAAAAAAGAGAGAAGCGAGAGATAAAAGATAAAGAAAAACTGATAAGTGAAACTGGATTAAAATGTGATGATTTGCCTGTTTAATAATCAACTTAAGGGCATCTGAAGATGTTGTCCATTAATCAAGAGCCTGCCAGTGTAGTTTGGAGGAAAGGGCACTGGTAGTCTTACTGTAAATATATGTCCCTTGTGTCCCGGTGCAACAATGCAATCTTGCTGTATGAGGAAGAATTTGGAGGAAAACTTCATACGTGACTTCATTGTGTTGGAGATCCTGGCATTGTGGGAGAAATTATGTTTGCTCTACCCACAGCGCGCACTGACTACACCGCTATTGTTTGTGTAAAAAAGTCAGCTCTCTCGAGTGCGGTTCAAGCCTCGGGAGAATACTGAAGAACTTTGGAAATAATAACCTACGGCGGCAATCAGACTGAAAGCATGAAAAACGCGAACCGCACTTCCTTTTTTTTTGGAGGAGGAACGCGAGCTAGCATGCCTCCTACTGGGTAATTATTCCTGTTGCTGCTGCCATAGAAAATACAAACAACACGGGTATGTTGCAGATTAAAGCTGGAGTGCAGTCGTACGTTGTGAAAGCAGCCTTTTTCTAAACATGGACGTCTCAAAAATCTGAAAAATAGAAAAAGAGGAATGTACATTTGATTCTCGGTTCAGTTAGTGCCAGAGTGTTGCCAACTTGAAAGATTTTGTCCGCTAACTGTTTAGTCAGTTATTATAATATTTGGGGTTACCAAGCGACCGAAACCACTGCTGAATCCTGAAGCCAATTTACATGTTAAAGCAGTGACAGTTTCCTCCAATTTCATCCACTGGCAGACGCCACAACATGCTGAAACTCCGCCCACTTTAGCCAACACATAAAACTATTGACAACCACCACCCAGAAGCAGAGTATAGGAAATAGATGATATACATGACAATATATGGTATTTATTGACCAAGTGACATTATCTCCTTAACTGTAATATTTATCTATTTATTTATCTATTGTACAACCCTAACCTGTGATCAAATGACATCATCAAATATCATTGGGAGATTGACGTGTAGTATGGCTACAATATGTATGGCTCCTAATCTATGTGCTTTTTATCTTGTGATACTTGAAAAAACCGTGGGGTTATATGGATGTTAAAAATGTATCTCTGTTGTATTTTGTCATTTTGATAAGTTTTTCTAATCCTTTATATTTTTGTAATTCTTATATGTTACTGTCTGGCAGGTGACGGACATGATTTGCATTAACCTAAGATTCTCATCATTAAGTGAGATTGATCTCTCCAGCCCTCCCATTGGATGATTGAGGCAGCTCTTGTGTGTATACTGTAAATGGAAGTGTTATGACGTTGCCCATAATATGCCTGATGAAGATCAGATAGACCAAAAGGTTGCGACTCAATAAAACATTTAGCAGTGAGTGAGACAGTGTGCTATAGGAAATAAAAAATGTAAGTAAACAAGCAATAATTAAGCTTTTTTTTTATTGAATTACATTTGACTGTGTAGTTTTTCTATTAGTCTGAAACTAAGCCAAAGTTGTTTGCTATTCAAATCTGATTGGCCAATATTGATATCACCCTCTTTGTACACTGCTGGCAGTTTGACTGACATCATCAAACATAATTGAAATCTTACACTCACTGGCCTCTTTATTAGGTACACCTGTGCAATTTAATGCAATCCAATACAACAGCCCTGCTATAAACTCTACATTTATGAAGTTTATACATTTTCAGTTTTTGTTAACATTGTCAAGAAGGTGATAATTAATGTACATGAGGGGGCAAAATATTATGAACACCATTCAATATAATGCACCCCAGTACACCACCACCACTTAATATGACCTCAGTAATAAACATAAAGTAGAATTATTAGAATTAATCGCAGAGCTGTTGTATTGGATTGAATTACATTACACAGGTGTACCTAATGAAGTGGCTGTACATTCCCATGAGCATGACGAACATAAATTCAGTGAGTGTACATTAAGGTAATAATCTGACATATTTTGTATTTGTATTGTTTTATCAGTAGTTTAGCAAATCCATCATTTTAGTGCTGACTTAAATATTTCAACAACTTTTGGATTAATGGTTCCCAGAGGATGAATCTATCTTACATTGATAACGGCCTGACATTTCCTATACATCAAGTTTTTTTTTACATTTATGCTTCTAAAAGGATGAATCCTGACGACAGATGTAACAGTCCTGCCCAGGAACAACATAGTAAGACATGTTGCATCTGTTTTCATGAAGGCATTCCAGATTATTGCATTCACCTTTTTTCCCCCATGTTTTAGTAGTCAGTACTTGTAGAGGTGTCTTAGCAATGTGCAGAAACAAGAGAACAATCTAAAGAGACAGAAGTGACTGTCAAAGTGAGTGGCAATGTGTCATAGATAGAAATCTCAGCCCTCTAGGAAATTGTTGCTAATACTCATGAATGCTCATTTGAGTAGAAAAGGTCAGAAGTAACACACACATTCCACAGAATGAGAGGCACAGTATTCCCCTTCGGTTAGATAAGGTTCGTTGGCACTAAATGACATCATCCAGAACCTGACATTACCTGATACAGCACCGTGATAGCACAAGTTTGTTTCTTGTATTCATGTTTGTAACCGTTAACGTGTTCGTTGGCTCTTGCTTTGCTTTGCTTGTTAAACGGCTATAAATTACTGACTATTTGACACTTTCACAGTCTCATTCCAATCAGTCTGACAGATACATGTAAACCTGCTGACTGTTTGCGTTCTGAGATTGAACTTGTCAGCACTTTCTTAAATGTAAATCCCCCTAACTCACTTCTCTGACAAGCGCTGTCTAGAAAGGCATGCTGGGAGAAACTGTGGAAAATCCCAGAGTGGGCAAAAACTTAACATCACAGGGCAACGAGGCTTGTTGCATACAATAGTTTTGCACAATTCATTCTAACACCGGCTCCTGCTAATAAGTATTGAATTATCTAAACCATGTTTAACTTACCTGCGGACGCCAGGCAACATATTGCAAGTAGTAACAAGGGAACGGTGGATCTTCGAGCCATTGTGGTATTATCCTGCAGCTTCCAGTGTGCAGAAGGTGGGAGAAAAGACCTTTGTCCTGCTTTCCACAGAAGGTTTCCCTCTCTGTCTCACTCTGTCTCTGAAGCGGCCTACAGGAAGTCAGCTACGAGCTCCAGCTGCAAAGTGAACAAAAAGTGGAGAAAGTCAAGCGAAAGAAGCATGGTTGTGAGTCACAGTGGGGTACTGGACTCTTCTTAACGTGCCCTGCGGGAGTGATGAGATGAGACGAGAGCAGAGTTAGTTTGTAGACCGGGGGGGGGGAATTAATCTGGGGAGGTTAATTGGGGGCCGTGCATGCTTCAAAAGACCGTGCTGCACACACACACACCTTCCCGTGCTGTACCCAGTCAGCGAACTCTCTGACTGGGCTGGCTGGGTGTGAAACACTTAGGAACATGCCATAGGTTATTAACACACTTTAATTGAGAGCGTCAGGAAACACTGGATGGCTCCAGTGGGGTCTTGAGTAAGCAGCTTAGCACCACTGCGCTAACCGGCAGGACCTCACCTAAAACTATAACTTTACTAATTTAACCCCAAACACTGACTGCCATGACACACACATACCCTAAACAACAAAAAAACACAACGTGGAACATTTGGACAACCCGAAAGCAGAACAAGTCGCTTTATTAGAAGCTTTACTAATACATATGAATTTTATTTTGGTGAAACATATAAAATGAGAAACCTGAGTACAATCAAATGTTGTGAAAAGTCAGTTACTTGCTTTCTTAAGAAGGGAACATTTCTTTTTTTTAATTGTAAAACAGGTCTAGGTGCTATATTAATACTGCGAAAGTACCAAAACGCCAAGCCCACAGAGAAAGGCCTCTATTCAGCCATTTGTATTTCCATCAGGTTGTTATGTCACAACTATATACTCAGCGTTTCCCCTACGATTGCCTTGGAGGGACAACCCGTCCCTCTTGAAAGAAACGTGTTTATTCATGTTATATACCTAATTTATGTGTACTTGTTTCATGTCAGCTCAAAGTGGGAGTCTCTACTGCTTTTTGCTAGTGTCTCTCCTCTGCTCTCTGTGTTTCACCGCGAGCACACACACACAGAGCGGAGCAGAGGAGAGACAGTCACAGAGGAAACACAGTCACAGAGGAAACACAGTCACAGAGGAAACACTGTGCACTTGTTGGATGTCAGGAAGTAAGTTTTAGGGATGCACCGATTTTACTTTTTCAGTACCGATACTGATACCTGGCCTTTGCGTATCGCTGATACCCGATACAGAGCCGATACCATTGTTGAATTAATAAATTGTCTACCTCGCCGTGTGGAAGAGACTGAAGGCATCAGGCTTGACTTAAACATTACATTCATAACTTTGTATTAAAAAAAAGTAACAAATGAACACATATATATTAATGTACTGAATTGTTATTTATTATTAACATAATTTACACCAGCAACAACATTCAAAATAAACTGTAATCAAACGTTTATTTTTGCATGATGTAGCATGCGTCGCAAACATAGAATTGAAGTGAATAGATCGGCCCTATTATCCAATAGCCAATCTAGCTATTTATTCAATATCGGGGCTGATATCCGATATTAATATCAGATCGGTGCATCCCTAGTAAACTTATCATTGCACAGCCTTGCAAAGGTTGGTTACCATTATCCTCAGCGTTGGCCATCACAATTTCCCAATGAGTTTTACCCAGAGACCTGGGTTTATTATAGCTAAAGTAGATTACAATCTATTACCTGTGGTTGGCCTGTGTGTGTGTCACTCACAGTCAGCCAATCAGAAAAAAGGACACTAAACAGCTAGTTTCAGACTGAGTCAAACAGAAGGGCTGCAGCCGTGGTTTATACAGCTGTAACTAGGTGCTTTTTGGCCATAAAAATATGCAAATATTTGTAAACAGACTACAAAAATGAAAACATTAAACTGGGAAAGAGGAATTATAAGCAGTTATTGAGGATTTTCTCAAAACATTCTATTAGATGCAGCTTTTGCAGCTATTTAGAATCAAATGAGTCATGACTTGATCAAGATTATAATGTATATTTTGTATTATCATCATTTCTGTATCATTTATGCGCTTGTCTAAAATGAGGTAAGTGAAGTTGGATTTGACGTCAGTACCAGTCAGCAAATCATGATTCATAATCTGAGCATTACAAATGAACCATGAATGTTTCAAATGAAGATGTAAACATGACATCCATATGAATGGTGGGGTCATTTCTTGAAAGCCATTATTAGCCTCGAAACACACTCATGGTGGTGTATAGCTCGAAATAAAACACACACACACTGTGTATTCATCTCATTTTCTTGGCTGCCACACTTCAAACAGGCTCACAACAAAGTGGAAAGACATCAGATAGCGAGACATCATTGCCGTTGCATCAAAGCGGCGTGCTGTGATGATCTAGAAACTAGAAAAGCAGAGGATACTCTCAACTTCAGAGCGAGCGGAGCAGATCAGGAATACACACAGCTGTTTTTGACGTTCTGACAGGCATTGACACAATTTGATATTTGATATTTATTCGAAAATAATTCAAAAGCTTCTACATCATAATAATCTACCTCAGTGAATTACAAAGACTGAAAAGAAGATTCAAAAGTTAATCATTTTCAGGCTACATTTGTATCAATGTCTAATTTTTTGGCTGTGGTTATTTCTTTAAAACCCAATGACACTTTTATGCACATGACATAACAACAAAACTGCAACTGTAACTTCTGTCAAATGTCTTCACGTCAAGCCTGTGTGGTGAGGGCACTGTGACAGGAATTGTGCTTGCTCTTTTAAAAAGGTGAGACTAGCACAAGTCAACGTGGTTAAAACAGATGTGCGCTATCTCACTTGTTAACCATAGATGGGTGTGTGGGGAGCGTTGCACCAAAAGAGCTAAGGTGCATCGCTGTGCAGCTGCACAGGACAAAAGGGGCCTTTCACTGTTTGGCAGCTGGAGGGTTCTGGGAAGTCATTTTGGAAGATCATGACAAATATTACACTTTGGGCTAGTGAAGCAGAGCACGGTGTCCTCTGTTTGATTTATGCCCCTCCTTGACCTTCATCTCCCTCCCTGACTCAAAGGTAAACTGTTTCTCTTGTGTGAAGCAAAAACCAAACTCCTTACTCTTCTGTTGGATTGAACCCGTTCTAATTACACTCAAAGATCACCTAGAATTTTTAAAAAGCTTTATCACAGCTTATACTAAATGTTAAAGTTCAAATTGAAGGCGTCACAAAGCTTATCCAGAGATTACTCAAGCATGTTTTGGGTTTTCGTGTGTGGGTTTTTACTCCCAAAAGCTCCGTGCCACGGTGCTGGTTTTTGTTGCAGCAACACTCCAAATCACCTCATGTGACTCCTCTTCAACCCTGACCGTCTAAGCCGAGCAGTTATTTCACCCGGAGAAGATCTGGAAAATGCATCAGGACGTGCAGGGACCCCAGACTTGAACGTACTGCAATGTTACTGAAAACTGAGCTACATACTTGTGGTTACTTCAGTGTTAAAGGCCTGGCTTACATCAGTGTCATCACATATGCATACACACACAGTGCAGTAAAGTGTTGTTACATGCACGGGGCATATATGTTCCAGCTAATCTCAAAGCCAGGAGCGAAGAGAGGGACGCAACTGTGGTACATACACCGCATGTCATGGTACATGACTTACTAATCTGATGCACGCTGCCTTCGTAAGAGTCTTCAAAAGATGTTGGTGGTCACATGACCTGGTGAGTGATATTAAATGAGCACTTCTCCTCTTTCAGCGTGAATGTGTGCAGGCGCAGGACTGACTGACCACGAAACCTCGTTCGGTTTCCATCACAAAAATAAAGCTCTGAATGAGACACAATATGCTAAAAACATGCTGAACACAGTTGAAACTCTGATACCTATGTGATGATCATGATGTGCAACCCAATACTCATTTGCAGCACTTATAATACTGAGTTTGTGTGACTTGACGTGCATCAAATTGCATGCTTTAATATGCGAGTATAAATAATAACAATCTAATTAATAAACAGAGCTGATTGGCTAAGAATGTGGGATTCAAATGCTCCAGATTTGAGGGAAATTTTCAATTAAGATGTGACAGAAGGTTGAAAGGTGCAGATATAATATAGAGTATAAGGCTAGAATAATACATAATGATAAATATGTATTATTTTGAGTAGTGTAGAGTAAACACTGTTAAATAAAAGTGCTTATTAATTAAATTAATCTACACTGCTGTTTTCTCTAAGGGTCCAAAACTCTTCAAAACAGACGTCTCCCAATATCACATTCTGCTATTAGCGACTACGCATATACACTACAATACAACTGTGAATACAGGCAATTCTCACTGTCATGAGCAAATACATGACAATACATACACTTTTTGACTTGTTGAATGTCTCTATATAAACTAACGCGGCTGTAGCCTACTGTCAGGAGCTGCTGACTTACCAACAAAGGAGCGGAGTGAGCTACACATCATTATGTTGTCTATCTGAAGGCGACACCTCTGCACGCGCTGTATATACTCTGTTAAACTCCCGCTTTTCACTTATAACACCTATACAGTAGAAATAAACACGAGAGTCACTATTAGCTAACAACAATGTAGCGTCAAGGGGCGAAAGCTGCATGTCAACGGATAAAAGAGACATGTTAAACCCCGGGAGCGTTTTTAAGTTATTGTTTTTTAGAGTATTGTTACACACAGAGTACAATGACAAGCAGAATTCCTTCTAGAAAACAAGCTAAGTTAAGTAGTGACCGTTCACGAGTCTTTAAAAGCTAGCGGACGTACCGTGCAGAGTCTCCAGAAAACGTCCAAGTAAACTTAGTAGAAGTTTTCAAGTCGCTCCGGTAGATGCGGATATATCAGTCTTTCCTCTCTCTGTGGGACGTTCACTCCATTCCGTAGTGTTTTTGGGTGATGAAGCGGTGGACGTGTTTGATTTTTTTTTTTTTTATAAAAACGGTGTGGAGGAAAAAACAACCCCTCTAGCTCCAAGTTCTAAACAGTTTACTATCTATCTGCCTTTTAAGTGGGGGCTTCATCTGGAGGCGGTGCTAGGAGGGAGGAGGCTGAGCTGTGAGCGAGATGGGCTGTTGCAGAGCTTCCTAAAGCGGGAGCGCGGTCTCCTCAGGGGTCCCTGCAGGAGTGTCAGGCGGACCTTCACTCTGCTATTCGGGCATATCATTCATATATTAGACCTTAGTTTAATGATTCACGACTGTATGCTTTAATGGCTTGACACTTAATCCCAGTTTTAAGTGTAGACAGATGTGCAACTCTATACAAAGCTTCCAAAATGTTATTGTATAGGGTCTCTATAGGTCACTCTTATCACATAAGGGTTCGCGGAGTGATCTGTATCTATATGCAGGTTCCTGATGCCAGATTATGGCAAAGTCTGGCTAAGGAATGAGTGATGTCGACAGTCACTGCAGTGCACATTTAATTGCATAGACTGAGCACTTATGATGAGCATCTATAGCTGCAGAAAAATGGCTTAAAATTATGTTATGGTGGGGAAAAGTATACTGGGGACAGAGGAAGTTAATGGAAAGAATAGTTTAACACTTTTTAGTAACATGCACTCAATTACTGCACACATTAGAGGCATTTTTACTTCAGTGCATGTATGTTATACTACTTTATAGGAGAAAATATGATGTGAAGTAAATGTATTTTTTTACTTCACTGCATTTATTTGACAGATATAAATATGAGATTTAAATGCAGAAATCAAGATTTTACAAGTTGCACAGTTACAGATTGAAGTACCCGTCAGTACACAGTCATTAAAATTAGCTCCACATCAATGAGATCAATGAGATAGCCTACATCAATAAAATGCTTTTTACAAACCATACTAATCCATACATATAAAGCATGCTAATGCATCAGCCATATTAATCCAATTATATGATATGTATAATAATGACACTCTGAAAGGGGCTATTCTGCATTATTAGTATTTTTACTTTTAATATTTGAGAATGTAATGCTAATAATACTTCAGTGTGTTCATGGTTATACATTCTGAAATGCAGGACTTTGACTTAAAGTGGAATATTTTTACATTATTTTATTTAAGTAAATCATCTGAACACTTTTTTACACCATTGGTATTTACTGACACTCCGCAAGTGTCTTATATGTGACCAAACAGGAGTACAGTGCAGTATATTGCCTGAGAACACAACTGTCAGCGTAGAGACTTCTGCAGGGATCAAACCTGGAAATGTCAGACTGAAGATGTGGAGGACTATCTCTTGGCAGCTGTACTTTATCCACCCACTCAGTATTTATACAAGGGGCTGGAGCCTATCCAGGCACACAATGGGTGAGAGGCAAGGTCACCAGTCAATCACAAGGCACATACAAACAGAAAAGAAAAAAAAATCACACCTGTGTTAATCTACACTTCACCATATGTACTATACATGTATTTCTTTAGATGGTGTGAGAAAAAACAAGTGCAGCAACCTGATGGATTTTCACCCAGTGTGTGTTTAGCTGCAACCAAAAATGTACACTATATACAATACAAACATCTTTGGCAGTACCATGACAGCCACCTGTGCTTATTTGTGAATGTTTCAACCCGTTCTGAATATAAAGTTCTTTTTTCTAACTCCATTCTGTGTTTCACTATGGCGTGACCAACTACCGAAGCTCCAATGACATCATGTTTGTCAGTGACATACAGGCCAAACTTCCTCATATTACCGAAGTTGACCAGCCCCCTCTCAAATCATTGTTGCTTTCCTTCTGTGAAGAAACTATGCACAGCTCCCTCAACTCATCTAGGCTATAGCTTGGATATCTGCTCAACAGTTCACACCAAACACAGATTCCGGCATCAGTCTGGATTTGCTAATTAGGAGTGTACTTTGCTGTTACACAGAATAATTTGGACTAGTGTCTGCATCGAGGCAAGCTGTTCCTTCAGCTACGCAGTATTTACCGGTGACTGTGTAACATTATACCCTCCTGTTAAAGCATCACAGCGAACCTACCAGGGTTCAGATAGTATAAGTATTAGAAAAGGAGGCTGAGTGTGGTGGCGGCCAGTAATCAGAACCCATGCCTGTCAGGAGTGACCCCAAAACCCACAACCAGTACCCATCAGCCGCCAGCCACACCGAGCTGGGCGGCCGTAATGGAAGTTGAGACCCTGGACACGCCTTTTCAAAGAGCTCTTTGAAGTGGAACCGGGCTGGAAGGATGCAGAGGGCGTTGCCAACTCTGACCTACTCGTCATGGATGAGATGAAGGAAGAGGAGGATGACTCCACTATCCCTGTTCAACAGTCCAGAAAGGTTTGCCTATCACAGCAGAGCCTACTAACACACTTTCAAGCTGTCATTAGCCCTGAGGGTGTTCAGCAAGTATATGGAGGTGGCCTCCGAATTTTCTCATACATAGACGACTATCTGATATGCTCCCACTCGCTGGAATAGTCAGGTATTCCACTACAGTGATAAACCATCTCAGGGATATTGGATTAAATATGAACTCGGCAAAGAGTCTACAACCCACACAATGCACAGAATACTTGGAACTCAACATAAACTCCTTCTCTTATTGCATCAAAAGGTTGTTTTCTTCAGACTAAAGAGCTGCAATAAAAATTGTTCTGCACTTTCTCAAAGGTTGCCATGTCTTGATCAAAACAGGCAACTCAAATGTGGTTGTACTAGGACAGCACTTGCTCAACTGCGGTTGCACAAGTTAGTTCTGGAGATAATCATGTGGAGCAGCACCAGGCTCCTTTCCCCTCGAGCTACAAATGTGCTTGGCGTTTTGAACAGGATTGCAGATCTTTGACTCATTCTACAAGGGACACAGCCACTTCATGGGCCCCGTTCAAGGGAGTTTCAGTATAGGACATTCGTACTGTGGTGAGCTGGGAAACACCTCATACTTAAGAAAAGTTTTACAGGCTGGATGTCTTGGGACCAATGCTGGATTAGTACCCCCAGGGGCCCCCGAACACTGATGCTCATGGACCCCCCACACTGTCTGGCACTAAATCACATCCGCCCAATGTTACCCACCCTGGTCATTAAAATCCAGCTTAATTATTTGGGCTTCTAGTCAAGCTGACATGTCAAATCACACACCTGTCGGTCAAAAGCTGAATAAGTAGTTGAGCTGAGCTGGGAGCAAGTCTGCCTACACTTTAATAAACCAAGTGCTGAAATACTGTCATTCATTTACTGTCAAATCAGTGTATGGCTCAAGACGACAGTAATATGAGTGTTCTCTGAAAACCATCCAACCATACAGCACAACAATTATTACTGATACATGTGACTGAGTATACAACAATGCTATCCTGATATATGTATATATTACATTCAGCCAGTCACAACAGATAATACTACTAAATGCACACAAAGAATAATGCTTCTTACCATCAGAGGTTCTTCTTTCTTGCCTCTTCCTTTGCAAGTCAGAGATCAGGTGCTCAACGTCCAGCTAACTTCACAGGCTCAGACTTGAGGCATCAAAGAGAGCGCTGAAAGCCTCTTTACTGCAAATAAGACTTTATTCACTGGATTTTTTTTTATTGCAGCCAGAGCTTTTTTCTCTTCCTTTTTTTTCTTCCTTTTGGCTTCTCCACTGGGCTTTTGGTTACAGCTGGCACTGTCCATTTTCCACTAAGTGATCATTTTTGCCAAACACCAGTTGATATAAACTAACCACAGCACATTGTGACATACTGAACAATCGTCACTTGCCCAGCCATCAAAAATGAGAAATGAAACAGTCAATCATGAGACTTGATTTTTCTTTGCATGAAAGCGACAATAATTATCAACATCAAGACAGTGTGTTTTCCATCATGGAGGGCCCCTTTTTGATCACTTGCCCAGATTGCTTGTATAGTAGATCTCGGCCAGCTTGGGCCCATCCTTGGCACAAGCAGTGCTAGAAACAAATGCGCCAGGGCCTGTGTGATATTACAAACCGGCTCAACATTGTTTATGGATTTGGGAAACTTATACAATACAGGGAGTGGTCTATGTCCCATACTGAAACAAAGAATGATGTCAGAAAAATAACTTTTGGTTACTTAACATAATCCGTGGTTCTTTGATAACAGAGTGAGGGGTTTCACTTCTCTCTTTGCATAGACATAAACCGGTCTAGAATGATTTGAGAGGGGCTTGTCGACCATGGTAATATGTGGGTGCTTGCACAGTTCAACCTGTCTGTCACTGACAGATGTGGTGTCATAGGAGCTTCTGTAGTTAGTCACACTGAGGTGATTCCCATAGTGAAACACCTCAATCTGTTATCGAAGAACCAGGGATTACGTTGAATAACCAAAAGTTCTTTTTCAAGTTTTTTTAGCCTATCTCCAGTATTTTGAGGTATCTTGTGATGTTGTCAGCAATTATTCTTTTTTTTTTAAACAATATAGGTTTATAGTCAATACAATGTGCATTGAGAATTATTATTATTGTCTGTCCAGTGTCTGTGCAAATATCAGTTGTATTAATCAGAAGTTTGTTTTGTGTATTTTAAAACTTGCAGTTCACTGAAAAAATAACTGTGCTATTGAATTTTCACTCTTTTGATAATGATTTCCAAACAAACTATGCAACTCTTGTGTGAAATTTGTTTCAGTTTGTATTAAACCATAACCTAAACTGAACCCAACTTTAGTTCAAATCCCAACAGCAGAGGGCAGCACAACTGGAAAAATGAATTAAAGGGGAAACAGAATAAACCACAAGATGGGCAATACACTCATTTTTTTTTATTTGTATCCTTTATATAGACAGCACAGTGAGATGCAGCTGCGCCTTGCCAGTTTCCCATTTAACATAAGTAGAGTATTTTTAGAGCAGAGCACATTTTTTTGCATGCATCATTTCATCCATGTCTAACTTTTGGGTTTGACCATTTGACACGCTGAGGACTACTCGAGCCATGAGTTTGGGGAAAAGGTTATTCCTGTTAATATAATCAGCACTGCCAGATAACATATCTTAACATATACAATAACACAAAATGAATCAAGTCATCCTGCGATATTGTCTTCGCTATCTTACAATACCATGAAATATTTGGCAAGAGGGAAAAGTCCGTTTTGGGGGCAAATGCAATAAAACTACAAACACAATTCAGAAAACATTCATAGCTGTTGTTCCAGCTGTGAAATCAGAGTTCAACAGAGTTTGACAAGAAACAATATACAAAGGAACAGTTTTTGTGTGTGTTTTGTTTAAAGTAGAGTCATAATAACACATTTGCATTACAGAAATGTGGTTTTCTGATGCCCCCAAAAATGATCTGACCCTGTGATTCGCCCTCCATTGAATGGAACATTTTTGTTTGTAAAATAAATAAGACTTTTTTTTATATATGCTCATCATTTTTCATAGGAAAACAAAAGATAGGTGGGGAAGGAAGATCATACTCACTACAATAACACATTACAGATTATACTTACTGTACAGTCATAGTTTTAGAATCTTCCTGATGTGAATGGCTTTTCATAAACCTGTGAGAGCATGTGAAGAACACGAAAACAGACACCTTCAACCTCAAGACTTTACTGCTGTAATGTCTGCTGATGATATAGGTCTAGTATGTTCCAATACTGTTAATGAATAAGCATTTATTTTTTTATTTTTACTGACATTTTAGCTGTTCTTAAGGGGCAAAAAAACCTCTTGAAGGCATGTCACGCACTGTTTAGGAAATAGCGTTCATCAAGCATCATTAACTTTTCAATTTTGTGGGTTTTTAAATGCTCAACCAAGCACAACAAACAAGAGATGACAAGTTTACGTGTGACAATGGTGTGGATGAGATCATTTGGCTATTTTAAGGTTTGTTTGGGTTCAGAGAGAGTAAAGCACGTATGAGACTTAATTGCCTCGAGACTTACATTCCCTTTGTACATTATGGCTTTTGATTTTAGTTAAGAGTAACTTTTCTTTTCAAGCTTTTCATAGTGAACATAGCACACGGGCCAGATATAATTAGGTCTGTAATCACAATACACATAAACATCAATTGCGTATTTGGCTTCTAATCCATTTCCGTGGCTTTTACTATTAGCATGTGAAATATTTTGTGACTGCTTTTCACAAGACATTTTTGTCACATACTTTAATTTCACCACCCCCGCAACCCCTAATCACAAGCACTAAACTGTGTGCAAGAATGATTTCTCTGTGTGAAATCTCTCCTGAACAAATACCGCATTGCTTCACTGGGATATCAGATTTCCACTGAAAGGGAAAGATGCTGTGTGACTGGGTACAACATAAATGTCAGCTTAGTGATTTACCGCTAATGAGATGGCACCTGTGACAAGAGGGAAGGAAACTTTTGTTGTGGAAAAACACACGGAAAGAAAAAAAAAAAAAAGGAAGAAAGAAAGGGGAAAAAAAACACTCGTGTGCTGCTTTTGAGAGTTGACAAGGAAACGCTCAAAGGGATCAAATTATTTTACATCTCATACATATGCATGTCTCAGTTAAAGTGTTCCACTTTGTTTATTTACACTGTGTTAGGGTTGTGAGTACAGTTGAGATGAAGGGGAATAGAAAGCGTAACAGTGCATCAAAGACGCGTGCAATCTGAAGCATCCTCACATTCCATTAATGTAACTCCAGTCTTTGAGTTTGTATTGACCCAGTTGATTGCTCCAGCTGTCAAGTCCAACATAGCTCTGTCAGAACTATCATGACACTCTGCTAGTGTCACCAAGTGTTAGCGCATATAATAACAAATGTAATACAGGACTTCAAATACGGTGCACTTTTATTTGATTTAGACTTACTTGAGAATTTTCAGCGGTGATATTATGGGTGTGCTTACTAATATGTGGAGTTTATGCAATTCCTGTAAAGTTTAGATTGATTTTGCACACTCAATTTTACATTTTTGTTGTACGGTGCTTTATTTTAAATGATTCATAAATCAACCATAATGCAATATACTTTTCAGGCAGCACTCTACCAACATTATGTGAAATCCATTTATCTCATCACTGAGTGCTACTCAGCCTGTTGACTTCAACTTTATTCATATAACACTTTAAACACAACATAACTGTTAAAACCGATGTAAAACTGAAAGTCTGTGTTACAAAGGTGGTGGAGGTGTGGGGATGGAAAGATGTTGACATTTAATAGGCAGGGGGTGTCTAAGGAAATATGCTATACGGTTGCATTATGGGAAATATAGGATCCAGTGGGTTTGGAGCTTGATGCATACTAGGGGGACAAAAAAGTCACTATATTTTGGATTCTGATGCATCCTGTTTGACCATTAAAAAAAAAGTCTGTCTCTCATAAGTCCCCCAACTGCATGGTAGTGCAATACTAAACTGACCTAACTGTTGTAGTGCTGCTTTAACATCTCTGTAATGAATACATGATGGAAAACAGGCAGAAAAATAAACTGTAGTGTGACAGACTTGTACTAAGATTACATATGATTGCCAAGTCATCCTTTAAAAAAAAAAGAAGTGTAGCCTCTCAATGCGGGACGAACACATTCAATGAGGTTACATTGTCATATCGGCATGTCGAGTTTATTTGTATAACTTTCGACCGCAGAGTTGACTCAGAGTGCTTTACAGACAGCACATACTGTAGATGCATTAAAACCATTTTAAGCCACAATGAAGGGAAAAATAAAACCAAAGCAGAATCAAATGAAACGCTTTGTCATGTTTATTCGGAGAGCACGATCTCATACAAAAAGCACTTAATATGATAAAGTGTTATTTTACTTTGAATCAGGTTGCAGTGATCAGTGTAAATTAATAGAATAAATTTTGATCACAGTGAAATTCCCCTTTTCTTTTTTCCCTCGTCCAGAAAGGTCTCCGGGACACTGTAAATATTTGATTTGGGCAGGGATTGTTATTGGATTGCTGCTGACTTGAGTTGCAGGGAGTTATCAGATAGCCAGAGTGCAGAGGGATTCACCGCCTCATGCTTTCTCAATCACATAGACACCACAAGAAGAAAAAAAAAAAGAAAGAAGACAAACTTAACATTAAAACTCCAACTGGTTATTGGCACTACGCTGTGACTTTGAATGGCCCAGGACAGTATCTCATATGTTCTCACTTTGATTTTAAATACCTTTCAGTAGCAGAAAAGAGATGATTCCGTCTTGTTGTGCTGGGTTTTATACCCTAAATCATAACAGACACACATCTGAATCCTGTTTAAGTGTGGCCTTTGCTTTTTAATTCATTTAAAACATAAACCACATGCCAACAGACCTGCTCCAAAGCTTTTTTTGAACGGACTTCCCATCTCTTACCCACAGCATAAGTGGCACGTTAAAAACACAGCCTCTGGTCAAACTAATTCAGCCTATTTATTAAACAATTAGACTCACCAGCAGCCCTCCTATACCTGAAATCTATGCTGCGCTCTCACATTTACTCCTCTCTCTTACACTGCATCTAATAAAGCCTTGAAAAATACCAAAGTGTACATAATGTGCAGATAAAATTGGACTTTTCGAGGGTCTTGTTAGTATGTTGAGAGTAGTTTATAAAGCGGGACTTTGACACGGAATGATAAAACTGTAAGCAACACATTCCAAACAAAGAGTGCTTGTGTTATCATTTGGTAAACACAAATATGTGGATTCTGTTGCCCTCTTATGGATGATACAGACCAAGTTAATCCTGAGACTGAAAAGCCTGCTGCATTTGTTTCTGTTTAGGTATTATTTACTGACTGATTCAGACAATCAAGTAGTATTGGCAGTAGTAGTAGTAGTAATAGTAGTAGTAGTAGCAGTACTAGTAGTAGTAGTGATGGAAGCAATACTTTCCTTAAGTAAAGGTAGACCATAATGTAAAAATTGTCCATTACAAGTAAAAGCCTTGTATTCAAAAGTGGAAGTATTATCAGCAAATTGTACTTATAGTATTAAAGGTAAAAGTACTGTTTATGCATGTAATGGTCCCTGTCAGTTTGATATTACTATATATTTAGTACTGGGTTAATTATTAGTGATATATTACCATGTAAGCAATTTTAAAGTTGCTCAGCTACTTTATTTTCTGTTGGGTTTTACAAAAAAAAGTGTCGCATTTTATAAAATCATTAAAGATTTTGTACACTATATACAATCGTAAATGTAATTACTAACTGTTGCTGTTAAATAAATATAATGGAGTAAAAAGTGCAATATTTCCCTCTGAAATTAAGTATAAAAGTGTATATAATTGAAATACTCCAGTAAAGCAAGTTAAAAACATATCTTAATATAGCAACATACTTGAGTAAATGTACTTAGTTACATTCCACCACTGGGTATCAACGGTCAACTTTTTTCTCGCTCACTCACTTGTTTTGCAGAGTTTATATTTATTCATTGAAAAACAAACAGCCCTTGTTACTCCTCACATTTGGACCATCAGCAGGCGGGGCCTCTTCCTATATGACCTCCTCCCTCCTGAACAAGCTTCCTGTCATTGTCAGGGGAACAGACACTGTGTCAGTATTTATGGGCAGATTCAAAACTCATTTACGACATCTGACAATCTGGCTTACCGTCCATTCATCACCTTGTCTAAACTTCCTCGCACTTTGTGTGCTGTGTAGAGTGCTGTGTTGTGTATGTAGTGTTCTCCTAAAATGTACTAATAGTGCTCTCTGCCTCCAAGTGTGCATGAAAATGTAATAGCTTTGCTGGAGTACAATGCTGAATATAATGTAGATTGTGATTTTCAGGATGCTTCTATGACAGATAACCTTTACTCATACAAAATAAATTCAACACAACCTCCTGTGTTTGGTTTCATAATTTAAATAACATTATGCAAAGTCGTAAAAAAGGGCTCACTCATCGATGGAACAATGTAAATATTTCAGTCAATCACTTTAGGTATGAAAAAACACTCAGCACAATCTCATTCCATAAGCCTCTGGTTTGGATCACACATTTTTGCTTGTGGCTCCATCTTGTGGACAGAAAGTGACACTGATGCAAAACAAAATAAAACGATACTTAATTGCAGATAAAATCAGATTTGTTTTTGTTGTCGCAGACCATTTAAAGTTTTGCTTTTGATGGTTAAAGAATGAAATAATAAAATGGCTATGTACAATATGGTACCTTTAATAAACTGTGACTTGATAACCCATATTTGGTGTCATGCAAATCAAGGCTTTCCCCCTAATACCTGAAAAAGTCAAACTAAATAAAAACTAAACTAAAACTAGTCAATTTCTTAAAATTAAAATAAAACGATGTAATTATTTGTTAAACTAACTAAAACTAAACTGAATTTAAAAAAAAAAAAAAAACTGAACATCTAAATGAAAATGAAAATTAATGAACATTTCAAAACTATAATAACCCTGCATGGGACAAGTCATAATTAGTAAATACAGGCCACATCATCATAGCGGAACATTATATTCATGTTTGTAATGGTAACGTAAAATGCATTAAAGCTTAGCCTAACAATTTTCTTGATTCAGGAAATAATGATTACCAATTATTATTAGTACTTCTTGTTTGGAAGGCTTCTTGTTCTTGTTTGGCTGGGTCAGAACCATGCTGTGGACCTGTAAAGACCACTGACACATGATAAGATAAGATAAGATAAAGATTTATAAAACAGAATATACCCTCATACACAAAAATAAATGTGCAATGTGCAAACAAACTGAGATATATACATATGCAATGATCCTGGGATTTACATAGTAAGGTAAATTCGTGCATACTGCTGTACATGTGCAACATCAGTCTTTTTTTTGACTGTGAGTGATTGATGTGTGGTTTGAGTCTTAATCCTAGTCCTAGTCAGTGGAGTGGGAGGTACTGGGAGCTGTGGTGTTGTACAGTCTGATGGCTGATGGTACGAAAGAGCATTACTAATACTGGTATAGGCCTATGCAAATTAACTTGACCTATTGTTTTTATGCAATTAATGATGCTAGTCCATGCGAATGAAGTTTATTTAACTATTATTTTATTAAAACCTTGTGTTCACGTTAATGAACACAATAAAAGTAACCCATCTTAATTGCTACAGACATCATAAATCAGCTGTCCATTGATGTTGTATGAGAACAAATCAAATACAATATATACACACAGGAAGTCATTGTATGTGTAGTTCGCGTGACTCCCGTAAAGATCAGCTTCACCGCCTTATTCTAATCCTTTGGACTAGTGAACTAGGCTACTTGTGGACTTTCGGTGTTATATGCTATTTGAGAGTGTTGTTTAAACATAAGTGATTCTACATGGTGGCCACACATGTTCCTCCTTCTGTATTGCTGCCTTTTTGGGGTTGGTAGCTTTTACCTGTACAGTGAAACCACGTTTTCCGCTTCTGGCTCTGGCACGTGAAATAACCGTTTCCGTTCCAGTGGAGCCTCACACACTTCACCCTCCTCCGGCAGTCAGAGCACCGCTTCCCGGTCGCTGCCACGGTTCGTCTTTCACAGGGCGAAAACTCAACACAAGTGACAGTATTTACAGGAGGTTTGGTGACAATTAGTATTCGCATCGATTCATAATGCTCCGGGATGCTTTCTGTGACATCGAGTTGTTGCATTTTACATTGAAAGAACTCAGTAAAAACAAATACTGACCTAATGCTTTAAACAAAACATAGTTAGCCGCAGATTTGCTGGTGACACAGTGGTTTGTATTTGTATTTTTTTTTGCCTATGAAAAAAGTTATTTCCATGCAGAAAAGCAAATAGTTTTGACCAATCAGTTGTAGCGCCAGTAGCAGACGGGTATAAATGTGAGTCAGTTGCCGTAGAGACGTCTGTCTGCCACTGAAGAGTAGAACGCAAGAGCCGGTGATATCTCGTAAGGTAATGCTTGTGAAACGCTGTGTTTGCTTGTATTTCTATAAAATAGGTCCTGTCGTTTCTACTACTCGAGTCAAACATGTATGTAAGACGGCTAACATAAGATGCTAAACGTGCCCGTAACGTTAAAAATCGACTACATTTCAATACATGTCGTTAGCCGTACGTTAGCTGCGTTAACGTTAGCTACGTCAGACGCTTGCGCCAGTTGATATTACAGGGGAAAATGCTACCAATAAGACATACAGGGGCTTGTATCTGGTAGGTAAAGCAATCTAACTTACAGCTAGCTATTTACTGTTGTACCGATGTGTCAGTCAACTAGCAGCCGGGCTAAAGTTGTAGCGGCTAGCTACGTTAGCATTTTGAACTGGTTATCAACAGTAGCTGAATGTTACTGCGTAGGCTAACGTTACCGTTGTGCCATCGTACGTTAATGAAGCTAATGCAGTTTTTAAACGAGGATCTGACAACAGCTAACGTTAGCTTCGTTCAGCCCTTTTCATTTTGACACAGTTAACCTGTGCTGTTAGCACCGTGGAGGCTAAATGCTAAAGTAACCAGTGGGCGTGTTGGTGCTTTCACGTGTTGGCCCGGCCACTGTCAACAGTGCAGTAGTCAGTGAACAGTCCTCTCCGCCCAATACAACGACTAATGTTTGAAAAATGCAAGATAAAGCGTTAATTTAAACTTAAACATCTCAGTGCTTCTAATGTCCGCACGTTTAAGATACTGGCATCACAAATGAGTGAATTTTAAAGTGTTGTAACAATACAACATTAAAACTTTGAACAAACCTAAATACATCCAGTCACACTGTGTCAGGCAGCAGTGTATTTGCAGTAATGACAGTTATTGTGAGCTGAAGAAAGTTTCAAATCATGTTTAATACTTTATTCCAGATTATTAGATTTGTGTTGACATGTAGGCAGGTTTTGCCATAGTGTTTTTCAAACAGCCAAACTAACAGAACCAGTATGTTTCAGAAGGTTTATACTTAAATGTACACGGTTGACTGGTTGTCTGTTGGTTAACTGGTGTAGATGTTGAAAGTTTTCATAATTTTGGTATCATATTTAATGATAGACATGATGTTGTACACTGCTTACATGCTCATTTACATTCTCTAATATCTGTGATGAAATGCAATGTGTTCTGGCGGTTTTCATAACAATACGTTTAGTCTACCATTAAGTAGTTTCTGTTGCCCTGATCATGCAGAAGCTTTCCTCTTGACTACAACCAACATTTTGTGGGAGCCATTTTTATGCATACTAAAAGAGATCATCTTGATTGATCCGATTTTGCCAATATTGGGCACAGACTGTAAGAGTTTAAGTGAATCTGTTTCTGGATTATTCCTAACAGGAGAAAAAAAACCCACATCATACTTTTACAATAGTATAGAGTGATGTATCTTCATATTGTTTTGTTTTTGTTTGTTTTTGTTTTTAAGGTCAACAACAGTGATTTGCACAAAACAATATCCATTCATTGTGTTTTCAAATAACTGATATATCACCTCCATGAAATGCCAGAATGATTACAAATGCCCTGATCTTAGTTAGTTCTTGACACCCAAATGATGTCCTCAAGTTGTTTGTCTGACCAGCAGTCAGGTAACCTGCAACAATTAGTCAATTACTTATTTACCAACTATTAAATTAACCAGCAAGTATTTTGATAATTATTTTGAGTCAAATTTTCAAATAAAATAAAAGCAGATTCTGATTCAATCTTCTCAAATGTGAATATTTTCTGTTGTCTTTATTCTTTTCTGATAATAAACCAAATACATATCTTGAGGTTGTGGACTGTTGGTCGGGACTAAACAAGGCATGACGGGACATCACATTTTGCTTTGGGAAAAAGTAATAGACATTTTACAAAGTTTTCTGACATTATAGACCAAATAACTGTTGATTAATTGAGAAAATAATCAACAGCTTAATTGATTAAAGCAGAAATGTTTACAGGTAATAAGCTGAAACTAGTGAATGCATGATAGTTTGACTTGATAAACGACTTCAACATAAGATGAAAATAGCCAATATTTAATCTTATATACTATTGATCAATTAATTGAGTGATTGTTTTAGCTGTAGGTGAAGGTCTTTTCTTGTAAACATACTTTTTGTAGGATAGAATAAATGAACATCAAATAGTAAATGATTTAGAGTATCAGTTGAATGGTTAAGCTTCTCACACATATGTTGCTACTTGAAGTTGATTAGACAAGCAGGGCCTGAGCTGCTCTGGATTTAATATGTATGAAAGTATTGTCTTCATTTGTCATCTTTTTGAAAAATAAAAAATGGAAATAAGAAACAGAAGTTTTTATGTAAATTATTTGGGTTGGGTTACAAATAAAATATAAATAAATGGGTTTGTGTGATGAAAATAAATCTGAACATTAAAAAGATAATGTTTCAATTGGCAGGATTGACACTTAAATGAAAACGTAATTGTATGGCCCCACTTTTGTGAACCTGCTTGGATATGACTTCATTTGGCTATTTGCATCAATAACCATATATTTAGCTTATGTCTCCATATAAAATGGCTTAGAAGAGCAAACTCATAGTTTATACTATCAGTTAGAAAGAAAGAACTTAAATCTTAAGACAGGAGTCCAGTGTTACTGTATGTTTATTCAGAAATGTTTGCTCTTTTGTACTAATTATGTGCACGTTCAAAACATCCTTCAGAACTGGTTATGACGCCTTCAGCTGTCAGGAAGCCATTAGCTCGGTCTTTGTGATTCATTTTTCCACATGAATGCATGGCAGGGACTGTGGGACATATTATATTGCTGTAATATGACATTTTCCCTATTACCTCTCCAGTACTTAACCTTTTGAAATATTGATAGTGAAACATTGATCTACAGTGTTGTAGTTTCACAGAGCTCCAACTGTGAAAGTCATAGAGATACTGTAGATGGCAGCATTGCTCAGGTTTAGCAATAAATATGCTCCATGTCTGCGTCTTTGAATGTACTGTCACTGTTCTGTGATTTCTTTGGTTTTATACAGAGAACAATGAAGCACTTTAATTAATGCACACATTAATACAGTACATCCAGTCATCAAAACTAACATGTATTTAAATAATTAATATTAAATAATAGTAGATAATGCAATTTTTACATACTCTTAATTTATTATTATACCTCTGTGCTGGCGACAGTTATGGCCAGAGGCAAAATACTATCTTATCATGCTGTTTGAGAACATGCTGTGTGATAAGCAAATGAATATTCTTACTAAAAGCCATGATATCCTTCAAAATGTCAACATAAAGTAAATGTTTAATACTATAGACTAGGTTTCATCATCTATTTTGTATGAACCTGTGTTACTGAAGCATTGGAAACTACTCTTCACTCCTTGTTCAGGAAAACGTGTGATGAGAGCTAAGTCACAGCGAGGCAAACTTCCGGCAGTTTCCCCTCTTCATGGCCTTTGGACTACACGATGTCTGAAATGAAAGTCGGTCCACCTGTGAGTGGAAACCCCCCTCCACCGGAGTTCATTAATCTTAAAAAGCCTGGGCGCATGACCAATCAGCTGCAGTATCTGGATAAGGTGGTGATCAAAGCTTTATGGAGGCACAACTTTTCGTGGCCCTTCCGCCAACCTGTTGATGCAGTGGCTCTGCGTCTCCCAGTAAGCTATATCTCATCAACCTCCTGACTGTAAATGTGTTGTCCAGATGCAGCTTTCAGCATTTGAAGCTAAAGTTAAATCTTACACATTTTGTCTTATTAGATGAGTTAAATTAGGCAGTATTTTTTTAAAAGCAAAGACTTTGGTGTTTTTATGACAGTGCCTTTTTTCCCAGGATTATTATTCAATTATTACAAATCCTATGGATATGAGCACTATTAAGAAGCGTCTACAGAACAAATATTACTGGCAAGCACTTGAATGTATCCAAGACTTCAACAGCATGTTCACCAACTGCTACATGTACAATCGGGTAAGAAGAAATTGTTTTAAGCATTGTACATTACACCATGAATGTACAACATATACAAATAATAGGCCTCCTGAGAATTAGTTGTAACATGTAAAGTTCACTAATTATTCAGTTATTCTGAGAATACATGCTTTGATTTTGTTTCATTGTAATATATACATTTCTTTCCACAGCCTGGAGATGACATTGTATTCATGGCGCAAACCTTGGAGAAGCTTTTTTTGCACAAACTTTCTCAAATGCCTAAAGATGAGTGTGAAGTTACAGCAGTATCTGTAAAAGACCCAGTAAAAGACCCAGTAAAAGACCCAGTAAAAGAACCAGTAAAAGACCCAGTAAAAGAACCAGTAAAAGGGAGGAAGACCAATACAGGTATACTGCAAAATAACTGCATATTAATTATTTTGGAAACAGTGCCTCAAATTGTTGGGTATGGGTGTTGGATACATGTTGTGGTGCTTCATCACTGTTACAGATAAAAATGATGATTAAATATGTAAAATACCCTCAAAAATTCCAATGTAAGAACAGTAATCTTGCTGTAACATCTGGATGGTAACTGTGTGGCTTGTTTTACTGTTTAACATTATATGTGATTGGTGCACCTGTTTTTCTTCTTACCTCTTGTCATGCAGGTGCATTGAAGCAGAGATCCCTTGTGTCAGAGGTTGTTCTCCAGCAGACCGTGACAGTCATTCCTCCTGATGTGCCTCACCCCATCCCACCCATCCAGCTCTCTGAGCAAATCGATGCAACAGTAAGTATTCAAATGGTTCACCAGCAACTTGTAACTGCATCTATTTAAGAGGGGGTGATGTAGACAGAGCATAGCAGGCTCAAACTGGAAATCTAAATGATTTGTCTCGCTTATTACTCATGCTGTCGTAGTGATTCACTGTTTTCATACAACCTTTTTCTCTATATTTAGATTAAAAAAGGTCTTAAGAGGAAATCAGACCCCACACCCCCCACCACCTCAGCGATCACCAGCAGTCAGGGTTCCCTTACTGACCAGTATTCAGCACCTTGCATATTATTGAACAGGAGAGGCAGTGGAAGGCCCATCAAACCTCCTAAGAAAGACTTGCCTGCGTTTGAGAGCAAAAAGATCAAACTGTCTGATCAGCTGAGGTGCTGCAATGATATCCTGAAGGAGATGCTCTCAAAGAGGCACTATGCATACGCGTGGCCCTTCTACACCCCTGTTGATGCGGTTATTTTGGGCTTGCATGACTACCATGACATTATCAAACAGCCTATGGACCTGGGCACCATCAGGGTAAGTACATTATGATGCATAGTTAGAATATACAACAGTGAAATTCAATATACACAACATAAGACTTTTGTACTGACTCAAAATATAATTTCCTCAGAAAAAAATGGATGAGCGAGAGTATGCAAGCGCAAAAGAGTTTGCTGCTGACGTCAGACTGATGTTCTCCAACTGTTACAAATACAATCCACCTTCACATGAAGTCGTCTACATGGCAAGAAAACTGCAGGTATGGATTTTATTTTCTGTCGAGTCAGCAGGACAAACATCAAACAAGTTATATTCATTAGCTGTAATGATTTAGAATGGAAATGCATTGGACATATTCCTGGTGTTGATATACTCAGCACCTGCTGCTGGCACAGGCAGTGTAGACATGTATGGGCAAAAGTGCCCCGTTTACAAGCAGTCCCATCTGCTGAGATTGCATATCCACTTATTTTCATGCCTCGTTGGCAGATGTGCACACCTCTCCAAAATATCCCTAAAAAATGTCACTTACACCCGTCGTTCTTTCAGTTAAATACCTGCAGTGTCAGGAATATGTGCAGTGCACCTGCAGTGTTTGTGATGCAGACAGTACTTTCATCTATTATTTAAATCTTCTGATGCACCAGAATCTAATGACCTACCATTTCTCTTCACAGACTCCAAGTTTATACAGGAAGGTCATTTGTATAGTATCAGACCTTTTTTACCCCATACTCTCAGATCGAGTTATTAATATTACTTTGTATTTAGTAGTACCATCTTAATACTGATCTTTTCTTCAAATACATTTCAAAGGACTAATGTCAGTCCAGTAAAGATACAATCAGCAGTTCTGCATTAAAAAACATGCACAAAGCATTGATATGTTGTGTACTGTGTTCCACTCTGATTTCTATAATATGAATTAGGGGGGGAAAAGTGTCAGTATCCATATAAATATTAATATTAATATTCTACATATAATGTCTGTTACTGCTGTAAAACATTTGAATTTGCCATCAACAGGATGTTTTCGAGGCCCGATATTTGAAGGTTCCACAAAAGCCAGACGGTTGTTCCGTACCTCGTCAGCGAGTCGACAAGGTGAAAGAAGAAAGAGCTGAAAGTCCGTCGAGCTCAGCAAGTTCCGAAAGCGAAAGCTCTTCGGAGCCAGAAGGTTCATCAGAGGAGGTGGTTCTGCAGCTGGCTAATCTAGAGGAGCGGGTTGGTACTCTACTTGGCAGTGAAAATGGCATTAGGGATTTTGCTATTCACTTCAGTGCATCTCATTCAATTGTATTTTCAGTTGAAAGCAGTGAGCGATCAGCTGAAGAGACTCTCCCAAGAGCCCCTGATGAAACCAAAGAAGAGAGACAAGTTGAAAAAGGAAAAAAGATCGAAAGAAAGGGACATCGCTAGGCTGAAGTACAAATCCTCCAAATACAAATCTGTCGTAGAAAAAATGACCAACAAGAGCTCGACTCTGTACGTACGCCTCACTTCATTTTTCAGTTTAGTACAAGTAATGTCAAACAGCTTATCCTGTTGATGATATCAGATTTATGTATGCGTGTTTAGGCATGGCAACAAACACAATATTCATGGAGCACCCATAAAATGTGAGGCAGAGGCTCCGTCAATACCGATGACTTACCAGGAGAAGAAGCAGCTGAAACTGGACATCGACAAGCTGCCTGGTGACAAACTGGGAAAGCTGGTGAGCATCATTCACGCCAGGGAGTCCTGTCTGAGAGGTTCTGCTCCAGAGGAGATTGAAGTTGACTTTGAAATGCTCAAGACGTCCACACTGAGAGCCTTGCAGAGGTTTGTCGCAGTGTGTCTGAAGAAATGCAACAAGAGCGTCAGCAGTAAGTACACGTCAACCCTTCTCCTAAAGCTTTCCTCTCTCTGCAACTCATGTCCTTTTCTTATCAGATTTAATTTGCAAAATGAAAGCTATTATAAATTATCTTCACTTTGATAATGGAATGTTATTTATCTCTGTCCTGCAGAAAAAAAGCTGGTGAAGCCCACTGAAGGAGTGCAGACTGGGAAATTAAAGGAATCTGGAAGATCTCAGGTTGTCAGTAAAGAGCAGCGAGTGATTAAGAAGAAAAAGCCCCTAGGTAAGAACTGAATTTGATTATCTAACTGTCAAAAATATCCTTCTACATGTGAGTCATTGGTTGTAAAAATAACATAAATTCAACTTTGAGACTTTTGTTATTGTTTACAGCCAAACCCGTTGCATCCCCTGACCCCAGTTGCCTGTCACGCCTCAGTGAAAGCAGCAGCAGCAGCAGCTCGTCATCCAGCTCTGACAGCAGCAGCAGCAGCAGTAGTCATTCTAGTGCTTCTGATAGCAGTGACTCTGAATCAGGTTAGCTGCTCTCCTCAGCACTTTTTCCATCACCTAGCTGTGTTTCACCTTCCCCTCTCTCCTTTCAAAAGGGATAAGCAACGGGTACAATTCACCTCTGTGCCTTACCGCTACCTTTCTGCTGGTTGCACACCTAATATTAAAATGGTTATGTATTTTTGCACATTCATCACGTCTTGTTCATTCTTTCCCCATTCAAACTTTTTTTTATTATTGGTTGACACTGAAAAGGTGCACATGTCTGTCCTGATGACTTTTGAGATTATTGTAACAAAATATTTGATAGTGCAGGTATTTTGTCAACATCAGATGATAAGCTAAGTAAAAATTAAAAATAAATAAAAAGGATAGTTCAGATATTTTAAAGTGGAGTTATATGAGGTTGAGAAAACTGCAAAAAATGCTGTGTAATGGCAAGGTAAAGGAGTGATAATATTCTAAGTATAGTGTGTGATTTTCTTTTCTTTCTTTTTTTTAAGATGGGGTTTTTTAGGTTGCTAAAATACTTTTTGCTGCAGGCTTTTTATTATTTTGTATTATTTTATTTTATTCTTCAGTTTATTTGATGGGGACAGTGCAAGTTAACATAGTATCACTTCAAATCATTACAAAGAAGTTGAAATACTGGTATTCTAAATACAGCTTACAGCTATTGCTAGTTTCCAGCTCCAGTCCCTAGTTAGGCTTTTAGTAACAGAAAGAAAAAAAGAAAAAATCAAGTATGCAAGTTACATAATACTTAAAAAATGTAAAGTCCTGCCATATTAAAAATGCATACAGCTGTGATTTAGCTTGAGCCAGACGTTAATGCATTTATTAAAAACCTTAATATCTTCAGTTATTTTTATTTCAGTTGGTAATGTGTTCCACATTTGAGAGGCCGTTATGAAAAAGGCTGACCGCGCAAAGAAGGTCGTACAGCAAGCAATTTTACAATTGTCACTTGTCACGCCCCTAGTGGTCCTATTACTATTCTGCCTGCTGAAAAACTTAATATAACATCTGGTGCTAAGTCTGTGCCAGTACTCTACAGTACATATCTACTGCAGGTTTACACTGACAATGGATAAGCACTTTATACAACCCCACTTCAAAAGAGTCCAAACTATCCCTTAAACACCAGGCTGAAAAGGACCCAAACCAAACCCTAAAGTGATGTCACCATGTATTTCCACACCCTGGAGTAAAGTTCACTGCCAGGTGAGAGGTTAAAACACTGTCAATAACATCTGGACCTGTAACTATTTAAAGTAATGTTTTGGACTCATTTATAAAACTTATACTCACAAACTTAAGAATAAAAGCTATTTATCAAATTTCTTAGAACTTGAAAATACTCCTAAATGTAGCAACGCTCCAGAGCTCTCTTAAGATGGTTAAGAGTCCTTGATGTCTGTAGCATATATTTTGGAAAGGCATATTTTTGAGTGATTATACCAAATATCATTGGTTGTAATGAAATCTTAACTTAAGCTTTTTTATTCCAATTTACTCATATCTTTGCCTGCTTTATTCTTTGTACATACATTAGATTGTAATAAGTCTCATGTTAATTGCTACCGGATAGAGTAAAATTAACTTTAAAAAAGAATTAAAGAATGAAAAATATGGCAGATGCAGGGTAAATGAATGGTTATGCCCCAGATTCATACAGTGCACTAATTCTAGGCAGGTTTTGAAGAGGTAGGGTGTTGAGCTTGGCAAAACAACAAAAGCATACTCAAAATATAATTGGTTTGCTTTCTAAAATGCTCTTGACTTTTATTGTGCTGTTGATATAATGCAATGCACAAAGGAAATGGAGGAGCTGCTTACAGCTGGACAAAATTAAAAGAACATCTCAGAAAACAATAGATTATAGTTGGATTTTTGATTTAACAAAAAAACAACAACAACCTCATAGCCATATTTTTTGTTAGCTTTAAGTGGTGGCAGCATTCTGAAGTCACAGTTTGACTGCCTTTGCACAGTGCACATATTGCAGCTAGTATAAACAGTGTAGAATCTTGTTTATACTTAACTGCATACCATGAAAAATCTGTTTAATTATTGAGGTTGTAGGGGGTGGCGATGATGTACTGGGGTGCCAAATATTGAAAAGTGTTCCTAATATTTTGCTACCCTCATTTATGTTAATAGAGCGGACAAAATATTAAGAACACTCCTCCAATATAGTGCCCTTCAGTACACCACTTCCCAATCTAAATGCAGGGAATTGTTAACTCATCATGTTTTCAATTAGAATGTAATTGTTCAGGTTAAAATTGGAGCTAATCATTGGTGCTGTATTTGCCTAATATTGTGCTTGGGTTACTTAAGCCAAGTGTTTGGAAATTCTTTTGTCGCTTAATTAAAACATGAAAGCTAGTCAAAACAAATGGCTTGAATTTTGTCAAGGTTTGTAGCAATATACATGATTTTACTGTCATGTAATCACACATCCTTTTACATTACCCCCAAAAGACTTTGTCCAATGTTATATTTTTGACATAAACAGATTTTTTTTTGTGTTTTGGGGGAGTTCTGCCTCATTGTGTAGTCTGTAAATGATCAATGTGCGTGTCTTTCAGTGCCAAAAACAAAGAAGCAGAAAGGTAAAGACTCTTCCCAAAAGGTTAAGACAAAGGTAAATACATCTAATTTCTTGATTGTTGTACTCAATATCAATTCATGTAAAGACAGAAATGCTGGTTATAATGAAATGTAAGAATGCAATTTCTCCTTAAGTCAAAGGTGACTCGTGCTGCCGGTAAAAAGCAGATACTGGAGACAAAAGCCCCAGTTAAGACTTGCCAGCCTCCTCCTGCTGAGCAGTCCTCGATAGCACAGACTACAGACAACTCCACACAGCCTCATGCAGACCAGATCTGTAATGACATGACTCTATCACCTCCAGGTAATGTATATTTACCTTTTTAATTTCAGTTATGGAAATGTACAGGTCTTTGTCTTAAAGCTGTGGTTTTATCAGGAAAATGGGAGACTCAGTAAGCCTTGGAAAATCTGACAGTTGGCTGAAATTTAGCCAGCATGGGAAAATACTGCACTCACATATCCAAATGTAAAGGAAAATAATTTTCTCTTTTTGTCTTTTTATTTTAACCATTTAAATAGGCCTTTGTGCTTGTGCATTTTTAAAAATGTTAACCTTTTTTTTTAGCTTTTCACTTGATTTCGTTGACTTTGCAGTTAAAATGTACATGCTAATGCTGATTGAGCTTTACTGCACAGTAGCTCTGGGTGGAAGTGTTGAACATCAATGTCACTGTCATTTATTGTTTGACAGATTTGTCTGCCCTGTTGTCCCCCATGGCATCGCCAGGAATTTTGCTAGACTGGGCTGCCACCAGATTTGAGGTGCTTCTCATGAAATGGCAACACTCTACACCAGTGACTCTCAACCTTTTTGTGGTCAAGGACCCCCAAATTGGTAGACATCAGGTGGTGGACTCAAATTTGATGTAATCTCTGGGATCCCCATCTGATAAGGTTTTAGCTATTAAATAACTATAATAATTCATTCTTATACATTCGCTCATTGGGCTCACTTAAAATATTTCCATTTTTCTTGGGTCCCCCTTGAGGACCCCTGGGGTTCCTTAGACCCCAGGTTGAGAACCGCTGCTCTACACACCATTTGCTATGTCTGTCAAAAAGACTGATGTGTATCTTTTTTTGATATGACGGGGTAAAAAAGTATTAATGAGATCACACAGATCAGCCTATTCACTCATAAAGGTTCTATATGTACATTTCTGCCTTGTTGCTAATGTATGATACCTTTTTTTTAGTGGTAGCTAGCTTGTACAGCCAGGGAAGGCTGTCACAGAGCAGCAATAACAACTTCAGCCCACCTGGTTTTTACAAGCAGATGAGCAGAAATCTCCAGACTGAGTGCATTACACTTCTTGCATGTTTATTGTTTACATATAGTTCATAAAAGCAGATACACTGAACATATAATGTTTAAATGATCTGAAGCAAAACTTGATTTTCTGCCTTGTTGCTGCTGTTCTAGTTTTGTTAATGTTGCTCAATGCAGCCAGTTAAATGAGTAGTGTTTTAAAGGATACTCATACAACTATTTAATACATGCTATGCAGGATTCATCACAAACAAACTGATCTTCATCTCAGTGCTTGTAAAGCCTTGTATCTTGTCCGATGGCGTACGATATGCCTAGAGTCTTTTGAAGCCTGAGCCACACAGGTGTTTTCACCTATTTTGGCTGATAAGATCTCTTCCAAGGACTGTACGTGCACACAGAGTTAACACTGTAATTGTGAACATTGCTCCACCCAACTTCAACCTAAGCAGATTTTTAATCAGCATGGATATTAGCAATTAGCAAAAAGTCCTCCAGCTCTTTCCCTTTTCAGTGGTTTAGTTGGTATGCATCTGGGTGCCCACTCTGACATCATGTAGTTATTTTTGATCAGCTGTGTGAATGTCAACAAATTTGGCCTATATATTTAATTAGATTTCTTGACTCTTAATCAGGTCTTATCAGAATCACAAAGAAGCCAACACGTCTGAAAAGTATTTATTGATTAAAGGCCCAAATACAACATGACCATATTCTCACAATTGTGTCCAGAGGCTCTCTGTTTTTATATATAGTAATGATAAGACCTTTATTTGTTTGGATTTGAATAGCTTTAAATAATAGTTGTATTGTTAACGTCAGACTACATGTCACCTTTCAGCAGGGTCCAGTGCTCTCCCCTCTGACAGACAGCCCACTGCAGCCCAAAGAAGAGACCACGTCCAGTAAGTCACTTGAAGACTCTAAGTCTTTATCAGGTTTCTAAAATGACTAATAGTTTTGCTGAAGACTCATTTTAAAAACCATCATTTCAGATTTGCCTGAAGATTTTCCTGACAGTCCGGTTACTAACATGCCTTACACCAACACAGCAAGTAAAGCTGATGAGCAGGAAAAAACCCAACTCCCCAAAAAGGTTAGCTTTGTTTAATGAAGTATAATTTTCCTGGTTGCTCAGGAACATTTGTATTTTAAACTGAGGACTACGATTAAGATTGTGATGTTTTCTGCCCCTAGTGGCAGCTTTAATTGATCCTTGTTGGTGGGCAAATGCACATGGCCTTTTTTTGTTTTTTTGTTTAGGACATTGTTCTGAGAAATGCTGAGTCTTGGGCCAAACTGGTGAGACAGTCAGTCAACTCAGCTGCAATCAAGTCATCAAAGGAGAGCTTCCAGCAATTCCGTAAGGCTGCAATAGAAAAGGAAGAACGAGAAAAAGCACTAAAGAAAAAACAGATGGGAGAAAACAAGGAGAGGGAGAGTCCTGAAAATAGGTATTTCTACATATACAGATAATGCATTTCTTTAGATTCATAGTCATTTTATTTCCCAGGCTGAAATAGCTGCAAAGACATCATTGTCTAATATCAGTGTCCAAATCCAAACCGATAAGCTTAAGGTCTGATTTTTAAAGAGAGCAACTTTGAAGTAACAAGGACATTGTCCTTCTTAGCCTTCCAGGCCAAACAGAAAAAAATGCACAACCTGCTAAAGAAGATCCTGATTCACCGGAGAGCATTTGCACAGAGGTCACCTTAGATGTTCCCGAAGATTTGGAGCAGCAACAGCCGAAGTCTCCCGCGGAAACACAACTCGGAATCGCGCAGTCCTCGGTGGATCAGGAAAGAGAGATGGCCCGCAAAAGGGAGCAAGAGCGTCGCAGGCGAGAGGCAGTGAGTGTCTCTGTCCATCCTCTGTTTTATTGTGCTTTTTATTTTTCCTGGTACTAGTAAAATGGCATTTAATTACTGTTTTGTGTTTTCTTTTTCTCTCTATAGATGTCTGGTATTGATATGTCTATGCAGCGGGACATCATGACTACATTTGAGCTTAACCTGGACTAAAAAAAAAACACCTGGGATTTACTTGAAAAATTACCTGTGCAAAACTTCTATTTGTTGTCTGAGTGAATAACTTTCCTGGGCGCAAGAGCCGACTCCTCAACAAGCCGATGTGTGTTCTTGAGACTGAAAGATTAAATTGTGAAAAAGAAAAAAAACATTGAATAAAATATAAATGGGTCTTGCCCTTAATTCATATTTGAAATGGTTAGTAAATGTCTGCACTGATGCACTCTTTAATTTGGGATGATTGGGTGTAGCACTGTCATTATTCACACCTGAATCCTGCATGTTTTTCTGTTTTTTCACATTTTGAATGAGTCCTCCTACAGTTAACAGTTGTGCATGACAAGCTGATTATTGTGTCCACACAAAGTAGTTAAGACGCCACCTTGTTGTCATGTTTTCTGAAATGTGCAGTGTCGTTCTAGTTTTGCAGTTATCCCAGTCAGTGAACCCTTATCACCATATGTATGTTCATCCTGACTCTAAAATATACTGTTGACAAAATACTTGTTTACATGTTGATGTTACATGCACACATCCTGTGATTTTTATTTTATTTTTGTTCTGTAAAAAGCAAAGAAGATTAACATTTTGGTCCTCGCCAATGTTTCCAATGTGAGATTGAATGAATCTCAGATCCTTATTTTTGTCTTGACTACTTGAAGATACCATACATTGTGTTAACTGTACATGCACTGCACTTTGTTATCCATACAGTTCTGGCTGTTCCAAAGTTGTTTTTGGACATTATCAGCATATTCTGTATGTTCCAGTTTGTATATGCTAAGATGAATAGGAGTATTTTTTTTATTTACTCAAAATAATAAAGCTATTTTCACTAAGCGATCTGCATCACTTCATCATTACGTCCAGTTGGAATGGCACACCCCAAAATATTGCATCTGAAATGTTTACCTGACCTCAAGTGCAAGGTTTTTGAGTGTATGTTTTTATTTTCTTCCAGCAAATAAGCCCATTTTGATGAATCCACATTGTATCTTAAAGCCCCTCCTTCATTTTGAAGATGCGGCCCCGCCCTGGTCTATGAGGAACAATGGTATGTTCAGGCACACAGCTGTCATCCTTCTTGTATATAGATCTCCTCTTTTATTTATATCAAGTGCATATTAATAGTGACAAATACTTTACCCATAGTATATAGAATTTGTATGATATTGCAGTTTTGCTGCATGACACTTATTAATGTGTCTGAAATTGAAACAATGTAAAACAAAGAAATGTAATCACACAAGTCAAGAATATGACTGAATACATAAACAATAAAATACTATTAAATACAATAAATAATACTATCGGTTAAATAATTCAAATGTAAAGTGTTAAGAAATATAAAGCTTTTATACTTTTTCTTTATTCTGCAATCAGTTTAAGAAAAAAGAACATTTTCTTTTACCAACAAATTTTGCTTTGGGAAAAAAGAAATTAATAAAAAAATGAAATGTGTGCCAAGATCATAAAATAAAAAAAATAAAAAATGTTTTAAAAAGGATACTTTTCCCCAAAAATAAATATGCAGAAGAAAAATGAATGAAGGGTGAAGTCAATTAAATTTTAAGTTTAAATGTTTAAAAAACAATGCTTTTTTTCCATCCTGGAAAGCTTTAGCTCAGCTACTTATTTTAACAATCCTTTAAAAAAAATTGTATTCATGTAGTCAGCTATATTTTGTCACCCTCGGGGCTCCATAGATTGGCGATGAAGAGTGCAAAGGTTTTACTCTGTCACATATCCAGTCACGTGAGAGATTAGGCTAATCTGAGCTGGGTAACTGGCTGTATTCTGTGTGTAATCGTGTCACTAGTTTGTGTTTTGTAACAGAAACTTCAAGTGCTCACCAGTGTCTGCACCTAACAATAGCACACCTGATGAGAACAACACCAGTCATACCTGCTCATTAAACCGCGTGACGCTGACACAGACTATTGTTCCAAACCTGCTTGGTGATATAATGGGAAATAATAGCAGTTATTTCCATTGATGAAGATGATATTTGACCATGTGCGTGCTTGTCTCTCTAATCAACCCCTGTGTAAAGCCCTGCTGGTGTGCAGAGATGCCTCCCAGCCTCGCAGCGCCTCTCGGCAGCGCTCAAATCTCCGCATCTTATCCTTATTGCTTGATTTTCGGATTTGCCTTGTATAGTCAACAACACCGTCTCCTGCTAAACAACCACTGCTGTCACACGCAAGCGTGAAATCTGACGTGATGCTCTTGCCACCGTCCCATTCAACCGCTTGTTGGGATCCTCCCTTCAGACAGTCGTGCGTATGCGCTGGTAACGAAACAACGGCATTGTCAGAGTGAGAGAGAAAGAGAGAGAGAGGGAGAGAGAGAGAGAGAGAGAGCGCGCAGTGCTTAAACAGAAACGACCAATTAACAGAAAGAAATCAATAGGTAACCTGATCCGGATTGATTTCCTGTGGCAATGTAAAGATGGCGAGAGTGCTCCACAACTTGCTCTTATTTCTAATCAGACTTGCGCAGAAAATCAGACTTTTAGGGTATTGGTCATTGATATACGGTTATTGTGCTTTTTGCACCATCGTAGCCCTGCTCAAACTTTGGTGGAACATCATCTTGAGGCCGACAACAACCTTCCAATGGGTGATTCGTGAAACTCCCCCGGCTTGCCTGAATGACACGTCCTTGGGAACCCACTGTTATGTTAGAATCAAGGTAAGACGCGCACACACACATGCACTTGGACATGAAAGGTGTCTGGTCTCTGTGAAGGGGAAAAAGCCCATTGTGTGTGTGTGTGTGTGTGTGTGTGTGTGTGTGTGTGTGTGTGTGTGTGTGTGTGTGTGTGTGTGTGTGTGTGTGTGTGTGTTCAGCTGTTAAAAATGCTACACCTTGCTTACCATGTTGCGTCGTGGAAATCCAAACAGGCCTGATGATGAGGTGTGTGTTTGTGTGTCTGTGTGGGTTTTTTTTTGAAGACGTTTATTCGGAGGGCTCGGCGGTTATGCTGGCGCTGCGCTCAGGTGGTGCTGAAAGAACAGCTCCTCCGCCTCACGTCTCCACATGCAGATAATGAGCAGCGGGCTGCCAGCTTCTAACTAACAGCCCACTGTGTGTGTTTAACATTATGTAATTAAATACCACGACGTGTCTGCTAAAAAAGAACCCAGTGTCAGTGATGGGAGAAGTATTCAGATCCTTTAACCGAGGTTAGAGTCGCAATACAGTACTGCAATATATAAATAATGCGTCCTTCATCCAAAATATCTCCAGTCGCAGCATCCTTACAAAATGAACTTTAAGTATCAACAGTTATAGTAGCTGCTCAGTAAGCAGCAGGATTGTTTTTGACATTGTAAGAAGCAATTTTCAAGTTAATAATCTATAATATTGCATCACATTTAATGAGCTGATCATAGGTTTTTATGTGTTAAATGTTCTTCTTTTATGCGTTAAATGTTTCTGCAAAGTAACTACCAGCTATAGTTGGATAAATGTAGTAGAAAGAGGGTTTTTTTAAAAAGTGCCTTCTGATATGCTGTGAAGAAGTACAAAGCAGCACAGAATAGAAATACAGTTACTCTACATTAGGTCTGCAAGGAAACAATGTCAGGGGAGACTAATGACACATTTTGACTGCATAAGCCTCATATATTATTCATTCATTCATTTATTTATTCATTCATTCATGCAGTCATTCATTCATTCATTTCCATACCGCTTATCCTACAGAGGTTCGCAAGAGGACTGGAGCCAATGCCAGCTGTCATCGGGTGAGAGGCAGGGTACACTCTGGACAGGTCGTCAGTCCATCAGAGGACTAAAATAGATTAGACAGACAACCATTCGCACTCACATTCACACCTACGGGCAATTTAGAGTCCCCAATTAACCTGAGCTGCATGTTTTTGGTCTGTGGGAGGAAGCCTGGAGATATATATTCAATTGAACTTTTCAATGCATTTCATACGGGGAACTGTTTCTATGCCATCACTTTAATTGGAATTGCTTTGGGACAACAGGGAGAAAACTTGCAGCTTGTATGGACTGAAAGAACTGCATTGACCATCAACTCATCTTACATCTACAGTATAGGCATGTCAGTATTGTCTACTTGAACAAATGTGAACCTATAAGAACAGTTTGACAATATACTAAGTCAGATGCACAAATATGCATGATTCTGAAAGATTGTCATATACTGATACTCATTTGTGCATTGATTCAGATAATTCCATTGTTGTCCGCTTACTTACAAGAGGTAATAGTCATTTATGAATGCTGACTTGTTCTTTTGGTGCCCTCTAAGTGGTTTCGGCTAAGAGTGCTCGCTTGATGTTTATGTGTGTATGTGTGTGTGTTTCCTCTTTCCACTCAGGAATCCGGCCTTAGGTTCCACTATGTTGCTGCGGGAGAGCGAGGAAAGCCACTCATGCTGTTTCTGCACGGCTTCCCCGAGTTCTGGTAGGTCAAAGAGAGTTACAGACAAACACACTGTAAGGTTTTTGTTTAGCTCAGTGCTCAGTCACCTCTCTAAAATAAATTCCCCTGACTATAAGAAGTGCTTGGCTCTCTGGCAGGACAGTTAAATCTCTTCTGGCTCCTGGGCTGAAAAAACAAATCCACACCAGTCACATGATTTGCCATTGGGGATGGCCAAATGGTCCAAACCGCTCAAGATCTCTTCCCCCTTGATGTGAAATGAAAAAACTGTGTCGTTACTCCTGGATCGGGGCCAAAGAGGCTGTCAAAAGCTGTAAGCCCATCCATATCTGTAACATACTATCTGAGCTGCAGACAGGACAGGGATTAATTAGTGTATGGAGGGGAGCTGTTTCTGCTTCACTTGCCGTATTCTTTGCAGGAATGATGAACTCGACTGTGCCGAGAGTGAAATGGTTGGAAAAGAAGTCTCAACACTTTTTTAAAATGTGCTAATTCCCTCTTAGAAATGAGAATGTAGAGTGTGTGTGTGTGTGTGTGTCATAGAGGGGCTTACTTTGCTTTAAAGCTCATCTATATTCTAAGATCTGAGGGTTCAGTGCTGGGATCTTATCCTGACTCATCAGAATCACAGTCAGAGCTCTGCATTTTGTTTTCCCCCCCTTGCTCTGCAGCGGAGGAGGAAGAGGAGGAGGAGGAGGAGGTGGGAGGGGGGGTTCAGTCCTGATGCAGAGCCTCTACAGCCGACAAGATCTTCAATTAGGAAGTCATCCACGTGATCAGTGGGCAGATTCGAATCTAAAACAGCTTCTATTATACTGAGGTGACCTTCACTCAGCTGGAAAGAAAGCTGAGTGGTAGCTTTGGATAAAAAAAAGTTTGTAAAGTCAGTTCGTACATGTCCTCAAACTTGGACAGTGTAAGAGTTTAAAGGGGGACTGAAATGGTTTTACACTTCAAATACAGTGTGTTTGTCATGCAGAGCATTACTCAGCCTGAGTCTGAAAGAAAGAACTCTGATGATGTAATCGGGGTTGTCCCCGTTTGGGCTTGAAGAAAAGTACACATTTTGCATGACAAACTAGGGGCAATGAGTTCAAAAGACATGCAGACTTACCTAGCAGCGAAGAACAAATGCAAAACACTGTCAAATTGTATTATGGGAAATGTAGGATTCAGTTTTCGGGGTGTTTGACCCTATACTTGGGACCACAAGTCATCATATGTTGTCTTCTGCCACACAGATTTTGACCATTTCTTTTTACGAATCTTTCTCTTTTGAGTCCCCCAACTTTATGAAGGTGCAATATTAAATTAGAGAAATACCTTGGAGGGTATAAGAGTTTAACCCTCCTGTTGTCCTCCTGTCAACCGTTAAACGTTTGTCCTTCTGGGTCAAAATTGACCCGGTTTGGTTTGACTGTTTATAAAGCTATAAAGGTATAAATCATCACCCAGTACACCAGATTTTACACATATTTTTGGAAATAATGGTCAATAGGCCTCATTTAAATGGAAATATACAGTTTAAGGTTAAAGGGGGACTGTAGGGGGCTGCTGTGGCTCAGGAGGTAGAGCGGTTGCCCACTTCCAGTCCACCTGTCAATGTATCCTTGGGCAAGATACTGAACTCCAAATTGCTCCAGATGGCTGTGCAAATGGTGTATAAATGTGTGAGTGAATGTTAGTTTCCTCCTGATGAGTATTGGCACCCTGCATGGTAGCTCTTGCCATCAGTGTATGAATGTGTGTGAATGGGTGAATGTGACAAGTAGTGTAAAAGCCATTTGAGTGGTCAGAGAGACTAGAAAAGTGCTATGTAAGTCCAGTCCTTTTACCATTACCCCTTTAAAAGAACAGTAATGTCAATATGTGGTGAAACAAAGGAGATGAGTGATGAGTTCCAGACTAGATTAAGTATTAAGATAAAAGTGCATATTCAAATAGAGGACTGTCTCTTTAGGTATGTAAGCAGTTCAAAGAAATAACAGCTAAAAGAATCAATCTCTGTATCTGTTTGTGTGCTTCAGGTTCTCCTGGCGCTACCAGCTGCGGGAGTTTAAGAGTGAATTCCGCGTGGTGGCCATCGACATGCGTGGCTACGGGGAGTCCGACCTGCCGCTCTCGGCCGAAAGCTACCGCTTCGAGTACCTTGTTACCGACATCAAGGATATTGTGGAGTATCTAGGTGAGGGAACACAGGAGAACCGTGCATCTGCACTCTGATATAACCCCAAGGAGCGGACACGTGTTTTGACAGTATCTCGAGTCAAAAATAAACTTGTTTATCAGTCTTAAACTACACAGAGCTCTCAGGCCTGCAGCACGGCATGACAAACTTCCTGTGACTCATTATTCACTGACTATGGGACATTGTGTGGATTCAGAGCCCACAGCCTGCTGACTGCATGCTAACACTACAGGGATGCTTCCATAGCTGCCCCCGAGGCTGTCAGCACACACCAGCATCCACTCATAATTATCTGGCCTGAGTGACAGTTTTTTGCTCATCTGCTGGCCAACACATCACAGTTTTTGGTGTTATTTTAGCACTAGTTACACAGACTATCAGATAACCTGTCTCAGCATGGAAACATAAGGATATAATAATGACTAGAAGTAAAGTAGATGGTGTCAAGGAGCTGCTTTCTTATGTTCTCCTTCACACCCTCATATTCAAGTATATTAAAGCTTCTGTCACGGGGGTTAATTACATTACTACACTTTGCTGCCAAGCACAGGAGTCAAAACACATTTGCACTGTCACCACTTGTTCAGTATTATTTATTAAAGGACAGCTTTTTACAACGTGGAGCTTATTTTCATAGATTTGGCCATAATTCCAGTCATTAATGTTAACATTGTACTCACCAGGTTAATTGCTGAGATATAGAAAGGTGTTGACTTCTCTAAAAAGACGTCAGAGGGGGAACGAACATGAGCAGATGATCAGAGAGTATTTGGAAGAGAACACCAAGGAATTTTCTTGCCAACTTCAAGATTCAGATTCAGATTCAGATGACTTTATGTATCCCAGACGGCAATTCAGTTTTGACAGTCTACCCAGACCTTATACAATACACAAAGTAACAGGTGTAGTGGGTTGTGCCAGAGACAACCGATAAGAACATGCTGACACCTTGTGTGGCCCACACGTACTGACTCACACAAGGGTCGGGCAAGTAAAGTAGACATTCAAAGCATAAATAAGTAAATAAATAATAATAAAAACATTTTTAAAATATATTGCGCAATGTTACCTTCAATGAATGACCATACCAGCCATGTGAGAAAGTAAAAACACGATATAAACCAACTATTTTGGTTTAAATTAAATAAGTAAAGAATAAATAAGGCAGTGATTTAAGGACATTCGTTTGAAAAGACTATAGTTAGCATTTAGCAGCCTGATAGCCAAAGGAATAAAAGAACAAGAGTAGCGATTTTTTTTTTCTCAGGGGAGCTGTAGTGCTTCCATGAGGACATTAAAGTGAATTAGCTAAAGTGGTTTAGGTAACATGGTTCAACTGTAACCTTTTGGGTTGTCTAACTAATGGTGTGTTGCCCCATTGGACTTGTCTTCGCGATGGTGTCTTGTTCCCAGATCTCATCTTACTTTGGATGAATACAGCGTTATTATAACTGATAGAAATGATGGCCAAAATTACGAAGGGAACCAAGTTATAACAAAGCAAAATTGAAACCTTTCTTGCATTCTTCCCAACTGATTTTTGGGCACTCTTTTGACATTTCTCATACCTTATAAAGTTGCCGTTGCATGCTAGCAAACAGGTGGCTTTTTATACATCTAGCAGACAGTGAGCAACATTAGCATTCACATGGAGGCATGTTTATGTGTGCCTGGTGAATTTAAGTCCAATATTATCTCTCTGTTTCTCGCTCTATTTTGGTTTCAACCAACCCCTGAAGAAAATATTTAGCTGTTAAATGCTAAACTATACTCTTAAGCTAGCTGCTAGTTAGCTAGCTAGTTGCAGACCATAAAACCAAAACAATAAGCTGAAAGACGCTAAAATGATCCATAGAGCTGAGAAGAACTGTAGACTGGGGTGATAATTCTCTGTAGGTGTGGGTTCATCACTATGAGTGACCCCTTTCACAATGCACATAGCCAACCAGCCCACTGCTCATATAAAAAAATATTAAGCAGAGCAGCTTTAAATATAACTTTAACTTTGTTCCACCATTCCAACCTAATGAATGTCCAGAGGCGTCTAATGGCCTCTAAATATGCTCAAGTGGCTTTTCAACGTGTTTCTCATAAAAAATGTACATGCTCTGAGAACGTGTGATAACTGCTGTAGTCCAGTTTGCAGATGGACTACAGAGCCCACATTGTTGTCTATATTCACACCCAGCCGTGCACACAGCTTTGTCTTTTAACCATCCCCTTTCCCATTGTGGTAACCAGTATTAGAAAGACAATGAAAGAGACAGCAGAAACAGCCGTAGCCTTCTTGTCATTTCCCGAAAGTGGCTTTCAAACTTTGTAAGAGGACTACTACCCCTGTCACTTCAATGTTGAGATTAGACTTGCAAACATGATTCATACCAGTGGGTGTAACTGGTGGTATGGCGGGTGTAATGTTGGGAGTGGATCAGTAATGTGATCAGACTCCTTCAGACGGACGCCTTGACCTTGATCTGCATTTGGCTGTGTGTCATGAAATACATCCATTTGATGGGTGTAAACATCCTCTGAGGGTGGAAGCAGGCAATAAAGCAGCGAGAACAGTATTCAGGCACTGATATGCTTTAATAAACATCAGCACCGCCATCCAACTTCTATTGAAAATGTCAAGAGTCCTGCTCTTCTATTACAATAACAATCCATTTGATTTGCTTCCAAGGGTACAACAGATGTTGCCTCGTCGGCCACGACTGGGGTGGGACCATCGCGTGGCTGTTTGCCATTCACTACCCAGAGATGGTGACAAAACTCATTGTCCTCAACTGTCCCCATCCATCTGTGTACGCAGGTATGATGAACAAATGAACAAACAGACATTCTTTTTAATGTTGTGAGTTTTCTTCGTTCTAATTAGAGAGGCTCTGGTTTGGCTCTCGGATTATTACAGTAATTATTATCATTAATTAGGAAGTATTATTACATCAGTTCCGTCTTTGCATCCATCTGGCAAATCCTCATCTACCTTAAGGGGAAGATGATGAGAAGCTCATTATAGGAGGCTAATGTGAAGGTGGAACAGCTGCTTTAACGGGTACAGATAAGAAAAAGCAAAGTCACTGAGAGTTATCACGTCCACAACCTCACCGTGTGTGCGTAAACGTGGCCTTTAATTGCAATCAGTCAAATTAACTTCTCTCTCCTCTTCTCTTCTCTTCCCTCCTTCAGATTACGCTCTGCGTCACCCGAGCCAGCTGCTGAAATCCAGTCATTTCTTTTTCTTCCAGCTGCCCCGCTTCCCAGAGCTCATGCTCTCCATCAATGATTTCAAGGTGCTCTGTTGTGTGTGTGGGGGGGGGGCTTAAGCTGTTTCAAGGTCAAGGTTGTGTGTGGGTGTGTGTGTATGTGTGTGTGTGCCTGCATGGGTGTCTATATGCATGTGCATCAGTGCTTGTTGCATGTCTATTTGTACTGTTTGCATCATTGTGAGCTCTAAAAATAGCCTGCTGTGATAGAGGTTATTTGTAGTAATCAGAATGATCAACAATGCTGAGGAAAATGTATAATTATAGAATATTAGCATATCACATGTTGACCTTGTTAGTAAGGGTAGGGGTTAGGGGGTTGGTTGATTGTTGGAACAGTTTGCATTATGTACACTATGTTGTACGATTGATATGAAAATTACAAAATAAAAAATTACAAGTCAAAAAAGAAAATATATATAGGCTATATATCTCCCCAACCTAATCAACCTAATTGTTTTTGTTTTTCAGTTTAAAATGTGCTATTAAAATTCCATAATATTACTTATAGCATATTGAAACATGAGTTTTATGATCATGTTAAAGGTGTACACCAATTACACAGCTGTCTGTTAAAATCTGTATTATTATTGATTATTCACCATTATTTTAGACTTTTCCTCATTAAACCTAAAACTACACCATGTTCCCATATGCCTATGCTGGACTTTTTTTTTTAGGAGTAAAAGCACAGCATGTATTGTTGTTGAGCCAGCAGTAAGTCGCGATGCCAGAGCTTTGACTGAAGGTCGCGAGAGCTGATTTCACCACTTTCTGACTCGTGTTACGGTGACATGGACGACCTTCTGAAAATCAAACTGCACCGATCAAACGCACAAAGTCACCCCTGTTGTTCTCTGCTGTCTCTGGCTCGCAGGCTCTGAAGGCCTTGTTCACCAGCCGCAGCACTGGGATCGGGAGGAAAGGCCGGTGGCTCACTGCGGAGGACTTGGAGGCATATCTGTATGCGCTGTCACAGCCGGGAGCTCTGACCGGAGCCCTCAACTATTACAGGAATGTCTTCAGGTGGGAGGATACCTCACACACTAAATGATGGATAAGTATAATGATAGAGCAACCATAATTGTCAGTTGATGCTGATATGTGCGTAACTTAAATTGATTTCTGGAGATATGACACAGGGATGTTGCACCAGTCATGTTTCCTGGCGCCCTCTACTGTTAGAGCACAGAAGGGACACAAAACTAAACAGCACCTTTCTCTGTGAGGGGCCACGATGCAGTCAAATATTTACATTTACATCCACCTTCACTGTTTCGTGTTTGACTGACTAGCCTGCCAAGAGTAATCGCCACGAATCAGATCAAAAAAAAGAAAGGAAAAAAATGTCAGTGGATGCATTTTTTGACATGTGAACTGTGCATGCATGGCTGAGCGCGCCATCTGCTCCCTTCTCAAGCAATGAGTTATCTCAGAATAGCTTTTATAGGCTTATATAAAAAGAAAAATATCACTGACCCATGCCCAATTAGCCTCCTCACAAGCTCGTAATGTATCGAAGCAGCAGGGACACAAATAGATAAACTCACAGCAGCATCCATTCATTTTATTTACTGTATATTCATGTTTGCTGTACAGGGTTGTAGGGGGCTGGAGTCTGTCCCAGCTGGAGATGCAGTTCTCATATACTCAATGATGAGGTCCAATTTTTTAAAGTTGAAACCAGCCTTTAAGCACATAAAAAAACAAAGTAAAAATGTCAGAAATGTGTAGAAAAAAGTGAGAAATATCCCAAAACAGTTTACGCTCTTGGCTGAGGTAGAAAAGTTGACACCATCGCATTGATCTGAGGTTGTTTAGCTCTGCGTCGTCACGGCTACACGTCTCCACTTCACAAGAAAAGCCTGAAACACCTTTCACGCTGTCAGAGACACATTTCCTCATTGCAGAAACAGGATGAAAACACAAACGCTATATTAGGTGGGAGGCAGTAAATGTCAGGGTGTATGGCACTTACTGCTGCCAGCGTAACTGTGATATCTTGTCACATCCTCTTAGTTTGTGGAAATACTCACTGATTTAGGTTTTATTGCGCCAAAACTGTAGAGCTTTTTTAGACATTTTTAGCCAACTTCCAACTTATTACCACAGATTTTACACATATATTTTGAAATGATGGTCAATAGGCCTCATTTAAATGGAATATACCTCATTTTTGAGTTATCATCTGTTGTCCTCTCAGCCAAAATTGACCTGAGGACAACAGGAACGGCATAAATGATCTTTTAGAGAATGCTTCGCCTCTTAAAAAACAAAACAAATGTCCCTTCTCTTTCTGTCCTTAGCTCCCTCCCTCTGCACCATAATCACGTCAGGTCCCCGGTTCTGCTGCTGTGGGGCGAGCGCGACGCCTTCTTGGAGCAGGAGATGGCCGAGTCGTGCCGTCTCTACATCAGAAACCATTTCCGTCTCAACATCATATCCGGGGCCAGTCACTGGCTGCAGCAGGACCAGCCCGATATCGTGAACACCCTCATATGGACCTTCCTCAAGGAGGGAGAGGGACGTAAAAGCTACAGGAACTAAACCCACCAACGGCGAGGCCTCCTCCAGCCAAACCCCCTTCTCTTCCCCTCTTTCCCCCACCTCCCACCTCCCCTCTCACCTGCCACTCCCCGGAAGCCTGGAATATGCCTGTGATACCAAGCAACATAGTGATAATGCAATCATTCTTTAAAATTCGTACACATTTCAGATATTTTTTAAAGAGGTCAGCAGTAAAAGGAAAGAAACAAAGCACACTTCGGCGGAGAGGACACTGAGCAGTACGCGTGACACATATTCAAGATGTTTTTTGCACATGACATCCGCCTTAAAGTTTGTCGGTTACAGCATTACAAATGTGTTGCAGTATCTCCTCGTGACTTGTATTGTGTGGTGCCTTTTTAACTTTCGAGTTGTCGCAGTGTAAAGATGTCCAGAGAGATTGGGATGTGTCGTCGTTTGCTATACGTGTGTGTTTTCACCGGGTCGCTCTACACTCTACTTTGGGCACAGTCCTTCTTCGGGAGCCGTAATTCTCCCAATTCCCTTTATCAGGTAGTGTTGTCTAAAGGATGTTTTTTTTTGCTATATTTTCCTCAAAGATACTTGCTCAAATGTAGAGAATGTTGTTATCTTGAACTTCCTGTATAGAAATGTCAGTGATGGTTGACTATTGTACTCTTTTTGTATCTCTTCCTACACACTGCATTTTGAAATTCACTGAGCCAGATCTACACCATTTGATTTTATAAATAAACGGAGTAAGTGTCAATCTGTTGGACTACACAGCTCTTTAGAGTTTCCGGTTGGGTGATTGAAGTTCTGCGGTGCGCCTCATGCCCCCCCATGTGTTTGGCACCGCGTCAGAACAGTCACTGCACGCTTTTATGCAGAGGAGATGAAAAAAGGACAGAAATAGTCAAAGATGTGCGGTTATAAATAGCTCTGAGCACAGTCACAAAGCGTTTGAAGTTGGTTATTTTTGGGTTTAGTCTGTAGAACAAACATTTAGATATTTTTTATGGTTTATATTAAAACCTTTGGCGTGTGATTATATGCCAACAGACATGTTGAGGCGTGTATTCATCAGTCAGATAGACAGTCTTATATAAACAGGGTTTAGTGCTGTGCCAGCACACAGCCAAACACACACACACATTCACTGCTGAGCCAGTTAAAGAAGCAAAGCACTCAGGCATTGCATATATATTTCTGTTTTAAGCAGAAAAAAAACATTTTTTTCTCCTTATAATTTATAATATTATTTATAATTTATAAAGCATTCATCCATTATTTAAAAGCCATTAGTTACAACTTAACCCTATAATGTAGGCTTTATTAGTATTACACACTGACTGGCCACTCTATAAGCAACACCTGTGCTATCTAATTCAATCCAATACAACAGCTCTGCTATAAATTCTACTTTTATGATGTTTATACATTTTCAGTTGTTGTTGACATTGTCAAGAAGGTGATCATTCTACTTTATGTTTATTATTGAGGTCATAGTGGGTGATGGTGGTGTACTGGAGTGCATGGTATTGAAAAATGTTCCTACTATTTTGACCCCCGTGTATGTTTAATGGAGTGGACAAAATATTAGGAACAGCAGTGGAACAGAGTGTGGTAGTGGTAATGATATTGTAGTTGCATTGCAGTGTATCACTGTCTAACCACAGAGGGTTTTTTGGAGCTTTTGTGTAATGCTGATTCAAACATTTACCCTCAATTTTTGCACTGACATCATTCAAGAGGAGTAGTGATGTAGGAGAAGACAATGACATCGACGGCAGTCAGAAGCAGGTATCTTGTGCTGCCTTCCAGGGCAGTAGGAAATAATAAGATTTCCAATTGGGGGCATATAAAGGACATTTAGCAGGTCAGTATTTCAAGTGAACATTGTACAGATTGGAGTGTAAAGATGATTTGTTTAATTCATAAACATGTAGGTTTATACACATGAGTAGGAATATAGTCATGAATTGTCTTATTCCTACATGTGTTAAAATTCTAATAGCCCAGCCATTTGCCCAATCCATGCTGCCGCTGCATATACAATTATTTTCCAGATTATTTTCCCTTTAGACCCTGTCTGTATCAGTGGCTGAGTTTTCTGCCAAGAAAATGATTAAAATCTCCACCTCTTATGTGCTTGATGTCATAAGTGGATCATTCTTTACAATGAGCGTTGAATGAATAAATATTTTCCAGCACAATAGTTAAAAAACGTTGCAAACAATGCAAAAAACAGGTTAGCCTGATTAACTGGAAAACAAATAGGCTATACTTAGTTTCAGACATAAATGGCATTGCTGATACCACAATTAATATCAGGGTAACAATACAATTTATATAAGGCAGCCTAATAGCAATCATGAGCCATTCCTCTCTGAGCTAGGAAGAACACCACCAGAGGACGCCTATGTCATAGGGTGGAGTAGGGTAATGTGGGACACTTTTTGCCATTCTGACTTGTGTACTATATTTACATATGAATCCAATACATTATATCAACACCTTGTATCATAATGAAATCCTCAAGATGTTTCCTTGTTTAATCAGAAGGTAATTTGTAGATGTTGTACTCAAAAGGAAAGTGACACATATATTAGTGTTCCTTGTGCCAAATGATTTCTGAATTTGTGGATTTTCTAATGTGGGACAGTTCATGCTGCAATCTGGGACACTAGTTTTTAGGCTTATGCATCATTTGATGCACAAATACATTACAAACATAATATACAAATTAAGAACATTGTTTTATTCATGAAAAGTTTATATCCTTAATATTGATTTTGTATAAATCCTGTCACTGACCCTTAAGTGGACTTCATAAGGGGTACTTCGTGTGTAGCTATTTTCCTACCCCCATTTATGATATAAGACCCACAAAGTCACATGATTTATATTACATGACACCCCTGCTTGGATTCAACACCAATCATCACTTTAATATGGTAGAAAAAGAGATAAATGCACTGGAGCTTAGGTGTCCCACTTTAGTCAATGTCCCACATTTCACTACTCCACCCTATAATCTTCCCATTATCATTGACCAAATATATTACTTTTGTACCTAATGTTTTCTTTACAGTTTCGAGCACCTGAAGGCATCATTTGGGGGCATGGCTCTCCTCTTAGTTGCACTGCGCATGTGCAACAGCGTCCAGGCAGCGACGAGGTGTCCGCTCCCTGTCCTTTTAGCAGTCCTGGTCCTGGTGGGTGGTGACCAGCGTGTAGCGGTGATGTCAACAACATTGGTCAGTGGGTCAGTCCGTTAATGAAGATACTACTGGTGCCTGTGGACACATCACCTACTGACAGACTGCAGTTTGTTCCTACAGCTCTGTGTTTTATCAGCAGGCATTCAGAGTGTAAGGTTCATGAACTTAAGAAACTCGTAGCGGTGGCTCTGGTGTACAGCTAGCGTTAGCATGCTAGCCGCGCGAAGAAAATGAGAGTGTTTGAAAAATTGAGCCTACAGCAAGCACCGTGTCCTGCAAAGAGAGACCAAATATATGTCTCCACGTAGGTATGTGAGTGTGTTTTATTTTTTGGGTGAAGGTTGCTTATGAATAAATGAAACTTCTTCTTTAAATGGAAAAACAAGCTGATTGTTAGTGATGTTATCAGTTGTGTGTTTTTTCCCGAAAGATAAGGGAGTCTTCCGCCGTTACTGAAGCTCGTAAAGTCTATAAAATAATTAGGTTAAATCATATTCCAGGTCACATGGCAGTGACTGTACATTTCTTCTTTTTTTTTCATTGATTCTCATGAAATGAGTGAAACAGCGCCCCTCTGGGTTGTAACGGTTATTAAGTTTAAGTCAACCTATGTGGTGAAGAAAGGTATTGCACTTTTGGCAGCAGACGCAATCATGTTAAGTCATTGAGGGCAGCTAGGTGAAGCTGGCATCCGTATCCTATAATTAAAATTTAGTATAGCATAAAATTGAATCACATGGCTTGTAATATTCTATCATATTTAATAGTAAAGCAATGCAGGCTGGCATATTTGTCACAATTTCTGCTTTTTGCCATTTCTCATATAGTAGGCCTTGTCTCACCTGACTTAGTTGTCTAGAGCTGCTTTACAATTTTACAGGCTGAGCTTTTTGTCTTTGTTTTAGACAGGAAATAAACCATGATCACCACTGAGGCTGCAAGGGAGTTCCACGCCAAAGAGCGCAAGTACAAAGAGCAGCTCAAGAGATGTTTATCATCTGCTTTGTCTGCAGACCTGCTCAGGTAAGACACATAACAGTATGCATTGAATTGACTAGATCTGGGTTGAATGTTAACCCACCCAAGTCAAATCAATACAAGGCTGCCACACACAAACTCAGATTTTGTGAGCTTGTCAAGAGTTTGTTGACCTTTTCTTACTGCTGCTGCAGGTATTTGAATAATCTGGTACTCAGTCACTAAAGGTTAACCAGTGCGGAGAGACAAGGTTTAATTATGATAATTAGAGTCATTTTAAAACAAGTCTAACACTTGTTCTTCACTCAGTCCTCTTTTAACCTTTTATAGGAATTTAACCACGTCATCATCAGTGATTCTTCTAGGTTGACTGCTTTGGGTTGGGCCACAAACAATTAAAGTAGTTATATTTTAAATATTTTATTTTATTTCTCATTGAGCTACTTGGAGCATTTTTATAAACAAAGTCATGCTAACTTCTAGCATTCCTGCCACTGTAGCCAGATTCAAGTAGGGTACATTTGAATTAAAAGTTTGGGGTCGAGATCTGTCTTTCTTTTGAGTGATTACATGAATAAATTACTCTTGTTGTCTTTTTACTTGTAAAGCTGTTACTGCACTTACAACAACTAACGTATCAAGTGTAGCTGTCGTCAAGTCGAGTAATGTTATCTTCACTTCATCTGTCTCTCCTCTGCTCCGCTCTGTGTGTGTGTGTGTGGAGGGGATGAGCCTCTCACTGGCTGGGTGGCTCGCCAGGCCTGTTCAATGATAGGGGAAACACTGACAGTCGTCCTAAATACTACCATTGCCTGTCTGGCAGGTTTATTGATTACAGGTTTGGTGTCACACTGAGATGTGTCCAGCACAGTTACGTGTGAGAAAAAAAGAAACTGAATTTTTAGCAGCGTGTTTTAGTGTTTCTTTCTCTGTAGAAGAGGAAACATGGAAAAAGTAACTCACTTTATTGTTTATTAGAACATCCCTGCACTCACATGCTTGCGTGTTACCATGATGAGCAAATGATCTTGTGTAATTACAGGCTGTACATTGTAAGTGCATGCCAGGAGATCACTTCCTTGTTAGTTCACGATTAGCAGATGGATTTAATAGTAGTTTAGCTTTGAATTAATGCTAAAATCACACATCTACTATCACAAAATCCACTGTATTTTGACAATGACCCAAACAAATTAATGTGAAACCAACCAAGAAGCCAGACCAAAAAGACCACTTGTGTCAGTCCTCTTCCAAGCAGACTCTGCTGTGGTTTATTTGTGGTGTGAAAGTGACAACTATGATAATAGATATATGATTTTAGCAGGACCTCAGCAGTTAAACTACTGTTAAACGCATCATTCTGGCCCTGAACTGTGAAGAAAGAGATCTTGTAAGAAATCTCTAAGTCTGCATAAGCGACTGATTTGTGTACATTTTATGTAAATTATTTTGTAACCATGGTGCAGCGGCTCTTTGTCCATAATCAGAAACAAACTAGAAAATCAAATGACCTCTGATGCACCACAGGGATGCTGTACACTCAGGCAGAAGAAGTCCAAAAAAGTCTTTATTTTGGGTTATTAAAGAAATAATGGCTCCTGCTGCCTCTCCTGCTCTGATTGAAAAACCCTCCCAAAAAACACAGATCCTCCCAGATGCATGCTGTTCCTGACCACCTATATAAACCATTAGGAGCATTTAGTGCTCTAGTGTGTCCTTAGAAAACAAATCTAAATAAACCAAACAAGTAACTAACAAAAAGAAAATTCTAAATAAGTCTAGTATAAACTATGCAAATATCCAGAATATTAAAACACTCAGAACAAATAACAAAAAAACAACAATAAACGTGTATGTATTTAAAGTATGAGATTGCAGTGTTGAGCCTGTGCCACACTAGCATCTCTCCCCGTGATAACATTATTACTGTTTCTATCTGTTCAAAACATTCTATTAAATCAGGTCCTGATGCAGTATCTAATATTTTTCATAATCAGTATTTTCTTCATAATCTCTTTGTGACACCACAGGAAAAAAAACACAAAAGAACCATGAAAGTGCAGCGAGACCTGCTGTCAGACACCAGAATTAGATTTCTCTATGTAGCACTGATGATGCAGCATGACAGTGGCAAAAACTGAGTTACCTGTCAGTTTATATAATTCATGTTTCAGCTCTTGGTGTATTTGTAACAAGACAGAATGAATAAAACATCTCTCCCTCTTGCTCCAGACAAAACAAACTATAGCTGTGAAACATCCCATATCAATTCACTAACTAAGGAAAGCAGAGACAAAACAGTTGAGGGAATCTTGTGCAAATCCAGCTCTTCATCACAAAAGTAGCAGCCTAAGGTGGAGTTTCTCCTCATATAATAGGATCCTTGGATAATACAACTTGAGTGGACAAGGATGTGGGTCTCCTTGTTGCACGAGTGGCTCATCAATCTGAGCACTTACCGAAATGGACACAGCACCAGCATTTGAACTCGTACCGTCCAAATTGGCCTTGAGCGGACTGATTTCTGGGTCACCCATATCAGTCATCGAGGCGCGAGCTTAATGATGGTGAAGATGAAATGGAGAGCGCCTCAGGACTGCGCTCGTGTTATTCTGAAGTGGGGAGAAAATAGGCCATCAGATGAATCTTTGAATTTCATAAATCTTTGAGGTCACTCGAGATGTTAACAAGGCCTCATTTCATTGTTTGAAGTTTTTTGCCAACTTGTCTCCACATAGTTTTGGTATTTCTTCTTTAATCAGTAAGAAAAGAGAATGCTATTCAAGTTCCCTCTCATTAAAGTGTTGTAATGTGTTTTCCCAGGTTGCTGGAGGAGGAGCTGGAGGCTAATGTTTGTCTGTGTGCCGCCTCTGGCTCACTCCAAGCACACAGAGCTGTGCTGCTGGCCAGAGTTCCCAGTGTCCTGCAGGGACAGATGCACAAAGACCCCAACACCATCCATCTGCCTGACTATGAACTGTCTGGGCTGAAAGATTTCATCAGGTAGGCAGTAGGAACAAGTTATCTATTTTAGTCTATTTTCTTGCTCCTCTAAAAAATCTTCGAATTGCTTTTTAGAATACAAGCACCTCCTAATAGCTTCTCTTGTAGCCTTAACGCCACATGTGCTTTTTTTAGACAAGACCTTAAGAGACCCCATTGATCCTTCTCTCTTGAGTTGTAGTTTCAGTGACTCTCTGACAGAGGGCGCCATGTGAACCATCTTTAATCTGCAGGATGTGCTGCTGCATGGGCCGTATGTTGATTTCAAGGAGTGTTGCAAATGCTGCAATGCTGTTAAATAATACATTTCACATCACATTCTCACGTCGGTGTTCAGACACAATTCTCCCAGTTGAATCAGTGTTATTAATGAACTGCAGTAAGTCTAAGTTTCTAATGTAACAACTGCCTACTTTCATCAAGGCTTTTGCACTGTGGTCTCTCGGAGTGCACAAAGGCTTTGATCCACTGAGTTGTGTCTTTGTCTCATTAGCTGTTTATAATTAGGAGTAGAAGGAAGAGTCATCCTTGTTTTTGTTTGTTACACGACCCTGGAGTCAAAGTTTGTTCAGAGCTCTTTTCACACATGGAATCGTGGGGAGGGGGTCCAGGGGAGGTAGAGGTTTTTTGGCTTTTACAGGTCGACTGTCAAAAATGAGTGTATATTGAACCACAGGGCATCACTTACTGGAGATAGTTTATGCTTATTTTATTACTCCTCATGGTGGCAGCACTGTTGGCAAACAGCGGCATGTTGGCAAATTACAGTAATAGCACTACACAACAAGAGTGACACTGCTGGGAGAGTCTCCACTGCTTCAACACTGCCAATGGTTGTGAAAATTCCCCATAGCAGCTAAAGATAACTAATAATAAAATAATCTCTTAAAAATGGCCCTGAATAAAATCAAATTGTTGTAACCCATTAAAAAAAATACTGTGAGCAAATAAAAAAATGCAGAGATTGTCTATGTGCATTGAAATCAGACACGTGTGTGACATTGACAATTTAGTTATAAGTCTTCTAGTTGAATTCTTACCTAGTTATAGTCAATATTGGCCAATCAGAGAAAGAATGAAGTGCTCAGTGATTCAGGAGGACCTTGATTTAGACCCACTGCACCTTTACCTATTTGAGGAAGTTTGCACTCATGGTAAGAATGGTCCCAGACAAAAGCTGGGTGTTTATTTAAGGTACTTTTTCAGTGTCAGTTCTTTGATTAGGAACGATTATAACACCTGAACTTTGGTCTTTGTTCAGTAATGGTAAGATTTCAACAAAATACATCAAAACAAACTTTATCCTTGCTTTAATGCAAGCAGCTCTACAACACATTTGTATAGCTTAAATATGACTTTACACCTCATCAATACCTGAAAAAACATGCCCCCAACAACACATCCTCTTGAATATTTTTATTTCGGTCTGAACACCCAGTAAGAAGCTGACCGTGCATTTGATGCCAACTTTCGATACTTATTTTTATACTCCGGTGGCACAACTTGGCACAACTGCCTGGAAGGTGATAGAATAGGTTGCATCTCCATCCTGTTTTGGGAGCATTTGGGGATCTTGCAGTAGGGTCCAGAGGAAGCAGCTTGGGGGAGAAAGATGTTTTGGGTTGCTCTGCTCACCTTTTTGTCACTGTTAAAATAACCAGGACAAGCTATTTGAAAATGGACACATGGGTTAGACAGTAAGGAATTAACCAGAATCCTACAGCATGATTTTAAAGTAGGGAAGGTAAAAGTATTACAGGTTTCCTTTAATGCAGAAAGTTGCCAACTCATGAGGTGTGTCATTGAAGTCACAGTGCATCAAATAGGATTTCAATTTAAAAGGCCTTTTTTTCATTAACCTTTAGCGTCTCTCCCCCTGCAGGCGGGTGTACACAGCAGACCAGAGCATGCGCTCGGCTCAAATAATCCCACACACGGAGGGCCGTGAGCCAGAAAGTATGGCGTCTGCTCCTGACCCAGCAGACCTTCATAGTTCCACTGACTCAGGTAAACAGATCAACACTCTATTCCGCGGTGGGTTTATTCTTGGTTATGTGACCGTTCAGCTGCCGTCACCTCCCTCCCTCCCTCCCGCTTTCTTCACATCATGTTATCTCAGCCATAATCCACTTTTCCACTAAGCGCATTTGGATCCCTGTTGTCGCTACTGCTAATTGCAGAGCGGTCAGTGCTATGGATGATTTAAGATTTAGCTGTGCCTCAGAAAACTTTTTGTCAGTATTTTAAGTGAAGTGGGTTTAATAAGAGATAGTACTGCTTTTTCCCCACACACAAATGCCCATACACACACACACACACACACACACACACACACACACACACACACACACACACACACACACACAGCCTCTCTCTTCATCACTCTCTCCTTCCTTCCTGTCATTCCTCATTAATCGTGTCAACTTCTCCTCAGACACTGTTGTTCTCGAGCCAGCGTCGGGCCTCGGAGCCGACTTGCTGGATCTGTACACGAGGGGAGAGCAGTGTGACATCACCATCCAAGTGGCGGAGCAGGTCTTCTCCTGCCACAGGTTAGAACTATTTACCGCTCTCACACCTCTGTACAGAAACATCTGGAATACATAAGCAGAAAATCTTTAGTCATCAAAATGTCATCAGGCACGGTCAGATCATGTTTACTTCACTGCGTCTCACATGTAGCACACTACAGCTGGTGGTTGCACATCTGCAGCTGACTCTGCCAGTGTAAAGCAGCTGTGGGTGGTCATTCAGTGATGCAGAGGTGGTAGTAGTAGCAGCCGGTAACCATGGAGACTGGCTTCTCCCAGTTCGTGCTCAGGGGAGCAGCCAGCTAGCTTATCAGAGGGAAGAAGCTGGGCTTCTTTTTTTTTGGTTGCTCTGCAGCAGTGATCTGTATGACGGCCCAGTGTTAGCTGCTGCTGTTCACTAACAGAGGCTGAACCATGCCCATAACCCCTCCCCCCTCCCCCATGACTGTAGGAAAGACTGCTGCTCACTACTTTGAGTTGTTGATGTAACTCAGCAAGAGGTATATCTGCTACACGTCATGATCAGTAGAACCAGACTATGAATCAATATGATACTTATCAATATATAAATATAATATGAAAAAGATTTAATATCTGAGCTAGAAAATGTTGTTTTCTAGCTCTTTAAGGCTGCTTTAAACATAAGAAGTAGTATTTTCTGAGCTCATCTTAGCAAACTTACATTACACATTATTTTTAGAATGTTTCCCAAAGCACTACTGGTTATCCCCAAATTATATGACATCTTATATTGATATTGAGTGAGTGTCAATATTCTCAAAGCTAATTTGCCACCTATTACATACCTATCACCATATACATAAACACCACTGTTGCGGTCTAAAATGACAAGTATTTTGATACAGGACTTGATCCATATTGTCAACCCGTAGTAAGGTCACACACTGTTGCACCAAATAATGAATCAGAGGATTAGCAGTGTGAGGTAGGGCAGAAGGGAAAAGTGATTACAAGGTTGCGACAACAGAATTAACTGACTTCCATGACATGAAGGCTCTGACACACTTTTAAAGGATAAAGCTGGTGTTATTCTATATTGTTCTTATAGTCGAAAAGACCAGAATATGAATGAATTAGTCTATCTTGGTACTTTGAGATTCTCTTACTCTGTTTGTGGCAAGCCAAAAATTACAAAGAACCAAGAAGATACAGTGCAGGGGAAGGGAGAATACATGAATGGGCTTATTTGGAGCCTCCACCTAAAAAAAATGTCAACATTTCACAATGTTACAGAAGATAATAGCCCATTGGCTTCTACTGAAGATATATCACTTACCCACTTAAAAAGATAAGTGATGTCCTAAAACAGTGCATTTGTTTTGGGACGAGTTTCAGCCATGGATCACTGCTCATTTAACGTAGTAGTGAGTATTTACAGCAGCAGCATGGTGTATGTGTATATTGAGTCATAATACATTTCAGTGTGTGTGTGTGTGTTGACAGTAATGAAGGAGCATGTCACCCAGTGCAACACTCACTGATGTTATTTTAATAGTTTTTAGACAGTAATGGAGCTCCGTGGCTCAGAGGAATAAAATATATCAGGGTTTGCATACGTAGACAGTTCTTGTTAGTAGGATCATTTCATTGTTGGCTTTGTTGACAGTAAGATAAATAATAAAAACAGTCTTATCCTTTTAATGTAGCTAATTATGTGCTCGAAACACTTCAGCGGCCATGTATTTCCCTATCAATGACAGTCCAGTCTAGAGACGCCAGTGAGAATAAAACACTGTCTCCAGAGACCACAAAACACACAATAGACTCTTTTTTTTTTGTGCGTGTGTGTGTGTGTCCTCTTTCTTGTCACTTCAAAGCCACTTAAGTACACGCCGGCCCGCCAGATGACATGTGAAATATTAAAACTGTGGGTGGAACTGACATGCAACTGCCTGCTTTATTGGGTTTCTAGGGCAATCCTGTGCGCGCGGTCACAGTACTTTCGAGCCATGCTGAGCGGGAGTTGGATGGAGAGCTCCAGACAGTGCATCACTCTGCAAGGGTAAGACCGGGTTCACCATCAGCATCAGCAGGGATCAATAATACAACCCCTACAGTCCAGGTCTAAACAATGTGACGCTTCATTCCCCAACAATCTGCTGAATTTCTACATATACTGCATTAATAATTCATGGGCCTGCAACAATATGAGGTTTCACTCACAACACCCAAACACACACACACACACACAGGCTGTGACTTGCTAAGATTTCTATCAACCAAGGTTACCCTGTCTTCATCTGCGAGGCACACAAATGTCATCTCATCCACTGCCTGCTGAAGAGACCCCCCCCACCCCCCTTTACTACCACCCGCAGTCTTCTTTTCAGACAGGCAGAGGCAAATGAAGCCCACTTTTTCTTTCTTTTTTTCCTCCAGGGAAAGACATGCCACTCGCCTCCACATTACTGATCTGAGGGTAACGGGAGGGGAAGACGTAGCTGTCAGAATGAAGAGTGGCTGGGCTGACTTGAAGGGTGGGGGTGGAGGGGGAAACCTGTGAAGTGGCCCTCGGGCTGCAGTCACGTGGATTGAGTGCTGCATGATACGCGGATGTTGTTTACAGCATTCTCAGTTGTGTTTATGGGTGGATGTTGTAGTATTGACAGGGAGAATACAGCTACACTTGACTGAATTCACACATACAATATCAGGCTGCGTGCTTGTTAACAGTTTTTAATGTCAACCTTTACAGCTTAGGACCGGAAGAGATGGAGATCCTGCTCCAGTTCATGTACGGGGCAATTGTAGATCTGCCCTCCGGAGCCAGCGCCAGGTACTATATATATGTGAACAGACTAAATCCAAAATTAGCACACTAGCCCAGAAGACAGCCTGACCTGTATTTGTATCCTGTCCTGTAGTCAGGTGGTGCTGGCAGCAGACATGTTGGGTTTGGAGGGGCTGAAAGATGTGGTGCAGATGGTTCTGACCCGAGACTGCTGCCGCTTCTTCCCCAAGGTCAGCTCTACTGGAGAAAAACTAGTGAATGCCTGAAAAGCACATAAGCTTGTGTGTGTGTGTGTGATGTAAAGAGCAACCTGCCAAATTTTAAGATGTGCAGAATGTATGATTGTTTAAAATATATATGTTGGATTTAAGGTTGGAATAAATACAAAATTATTTTAAGCATTATTCTTCCAGATTTGGAAACTAAAATTTGAACAATAAAAAACTGATACGGAACATAATTACTTAAAATAAAACAGCGTGTCTGTATAAACCCAAGCATAATTAAAATAATACATGGTAATAACAGAATGGCACCATGGCATGCATTAAAAAGCTTTAACACATATGTAGAAATCCAGTTGCATTGCACTTGCAGGTGTGCTGGGAACTGGAACTACTGAGTTTGTGAAGCCGAATCCACTTAAAGTGTGCTTGAAATGAAGGCTGATGCATCACCAGTCAATAGAGAGTGCTCAGTTGATATACAGTATATAGCATGCACTCTAAAATCAAAGTGTCAATACTGTACCCAGTCCAATGTTCCAAATCATTATAAGGATTTTCAGCACAGTGGTCTTAGTGCAGGACATGTAGAAGTATGTGAAGATCACATCTGAAAACACCAACAACAAATCCCTGGTAATACCTTTTGCTTTGCACTTTGTTCAGTGCCTGCATGCTCAGTGTCAGTTAGTCTGTAACAGCATCTCTGTTTAATTACCATCTTAATATACGTCTGTTATTCAATGTATCATTTTAGGGAATCACTGTCTAAAATAACTGTGCTTGCAGCCAATTGACGGGGTTCAGAGGACGGTCCTGGAGTGCCTGTCCCTCACACATGCCGTAGGACTTCACAGCCTCCACATGCTGTGTAAGAGGTGAGTGTCAGGACTAATTGTTCCACAGTTCAGATGAACATAAAGTAGTATAGCTGAGTTTGCCAGTAAGTCGGTAAAAATGTTTTAGGGTCATCTATGATCACCTGAAAATATGACTAGGCTATTTAACATGCCTCCCACTGTTTATACAAATTTAGAAAGGTCCTTTTATTTTTATCAAGTTTTAATGATAAATTGACATGCTATTTGTAAAAGTGCACCAAAATTGCAAACATGCAAGTTGTTGGGTTACGTCATATGATTCAGACCTGTCGCCATACCTGATGGCAAGTTACATCAGCATCTTGTTGCTAGGTAACCAGCATGCAGCTTCATAAATCTGTATAAGCGACCATGACAAATGACTAAGTAATTGTAAGGAATACCCATGCAATTTCTGGCAAAGTGTGTTTACATTCCGCAGTTAATTGTAAAATTAAAATTTATGTGTTGAATTGAAATGATGCTGTTAGTCAGTGTTGTATTTTTTATATACACATATACACTGCTGCATCAAGTTCAGAGAATCTTGCTAGTGCGGTCAGATGGGATTTGCGTGGGGATAAATGAATGTTTCAATCTGAGACTTCCTGTAGCTCATACTACTGCATTCTAACCGCTGTGTCGCACACTGCAGTGAGCAAGCCAAGAAGTGAAGTGTGAATGTAGGTCAGGAGGATAGGATGTGTGGAGCGAGACTGTGAGCTGGTTCTGATTTGAAGTGCTGTGTGTGTGTGTGGAGGTGGGGGTGGGTGGAGACGTGGCCTTGCCGTGTTGTCTCTGCTGAGTCTGATGAGTCACGCGAGTATGACGGGGGAGCCTGGCCGCGCTGCTCTGTGCAGCGGTGCGTTACTGACCTTCTCATCCTCACTTATTCTGCTGTTCCCTCAAGCAAAGCTCTGCCTGCCGCTGAGACTTCTCGGGCTTTCTCTGCAGAGACTTTAAAAGAAGCATCAATGGGTTTATCTGACTCTGACTCTGAGGGGAAATGTTGTGAAATTGCTAAGAATCCAAGCTACACTGTTAAAAAAAAAACACACACACACACACAAAATCAAGTAATCGATTACAAGACTACATCATTTGCATATTTTCAGGTGGGTTGCTGAACATTATGTGAAGACCTGGTGTGAGAGGAACTTTTCCCTATTGCCTCCTGAACTCCACAGAGCCTGTTTAACCGCTGTAACTGAAACCATGGTGAGTTCCTCCCTCCCAGAGGGAGGCATGAATACATGCTGTATTCATGTCATTTGCACTAAATACCATCAAGTCTTTCTGCAGCGTTTTTCCACAGGAAGGACATTTGAATGTGATCTAATCAAAGACGACCTTTTATTAAATTCTCAGTTATTAAAGACAGGCTAATTTAGGAGTATGATGTGGACAGACGGATGGGCAGTGGTCCAGGCTTGTTATTCATAATTGGATCTATGTTGCATCATTGCTAAAGATGGTGGTGTTCTTTTCTGGTGCGCGAAGCAAGACAAATGCACTGTTGTTCGCTCTTGGCAAAGTACTGAAATTCAGAGCCGGCCAAGAACTATTACACAATTCGGGGGAATCCCTTCGCAGATCTGTAAGATCTCTGGCAGGAGTAACAGCAGGATTTCGTGTAGAATTGTGTTCATTCCATTTTATTTTGTGTTCTCAGTTAAAAGAGTTTGTTTGGCTGATACATTTTTATATTCAGACTGTGCAGAACGCTGTAACCATGCTCTGCGGCACCGAGCAGCTGATCGGAAGCCTCCCAGAAGTCAAGTGGGCTCAACAGGTGAGGAGTCTCGCAACAGAGCTGCAAGAAGAAAGCTTGCAGGTCATCGTCCAAAACCTCCCCAGAGTCATCTGCACGCAAGCCTTCCAGGACCTATGCAGGGTAAGACAGAGAGAGCGTGCTCCTCTTTACCGGGAGGGTATTCGGAAAAGGTCGTTTTCTCAGTGTCCGATTGGTCGTTACAGAGGGAAGAGTTGACCCGAGAGCCCACCTTGTTGAAGAAGCTGTGTTCAGCTGTTAAAGAAGGCGTGACTGTGGACAACTGCTGTGAACTTTTCACCGCTGTGCACTTTCTGTGTGGAGACGACGGAGAGGACGACTTCCCCTCGGAGCAGGGAGGGCAAAGACAAGAGGAGGTGATATGAAGCAGATTCTCTTTACTGAGCCTTTTGTCTCTCTCTGACCCTTAAGTTGTGTTCACATCTAATTATGTTCAGGCCAGAAACCCCAAAAACCTTCACTCATGGTCCACTTACTAGCTTCTTTTGGACTTATGTCATGGTCCACCTAATTGGATGGAGTTTGGGGTTAAAAATCTCCAACTTTCTGATGTAAGTCAGTGATGGGATTCCTCTGAGAAAATAACTTCTAACATCTAACTATGTAACTCCATCCATTGAGGAAGAATGTGAGCTGCAGTTAAATGCTACAGAAAAACTAGTAAGTAGACCCTGAGTTATGATTTAGTTTTTCTCTGTCTTTTTGTTGCTGTTTATGACAGATAAAGCCTTCTTCATTTTGAATAATGCTCAAATGTAGCTATTTATGTGTGAGCATTATGAGTTTTATTTGTCTAGAGAAGAGAAATAAGGCTTTCAAACAGACTGCAGCACAGCCTGAGCAGCTGTCAGTCACCACAATAATGTTTCTGATTGGAGTTCATAGTCCTAAATTCATTTGTCATGAGGCCTATACTGCAGACTAGTACTGAAAGGCGACAGTATAGTTTTTTTGCTTTGATCTGAACCATAGTTGTGAACACAGCTTTGACTTTGTTTGAAATATTTGCCTCTTTCCTGCAACTACTTACTTCACAATCTTTACTAACATCCTTATGTCTTCATGTGCTTCGCCTCGTTCTGGATGCAGGGTAGCTCACAGCTTTGGAGGAGCAAACTCCACATTTGCTTGGCTTTTCAGACCAAAGCGAGGACCTTAGGGGTAAACATGTGCTTAGAATTTAAGTGAATGGGTTAGCGTGGCGTGTCCAACCTGGCTTTGCAACCCTGCTCCTATCGAGGGTGTGGAGCAGCTCTGATGAAATGGTGAACAAAGGTTTCTAAGAGTCTATTGAACCAATAACTTTAGCTCAGTGTTTATCTTAGTACAACTGTCACATTAGAAACCGAATAAAAAGTATTATTTTATATTTAGGTAGAAAGAACTACATGTCGTCAGTGAAATCTATTATCAATAGATACAAAGAAAGATTTAGGGTTAGGGTTAAAAAAGTGTTGGTTTAAAAAAAAACAACATTAGTATATGCCTCACTATATAAAACTCATCTTCCGCACATTAAATTTAACAACACATGACCTAAAAAGATGCAGCCATCCTGTGGGCCAGTGAGTAAAAAGAGCATCATCCCTCCAAGTTCCATCAAAATTTGACCCGTAGAAGTTAGAAACGTTGACCTTTAATTATAACAAGTTAAGTTTTAAATGTCAGATCACAGTGACAGAATGCATAATTCCTTCAACTGAACATATGCACTGTAGTGAGAAACTTCTGTTAAAAAAAACTACTCTGACCAGCTGTTTTAGGACATAATTTAACCTTTTCAAAAAAGTTAACAGAGATATGCAAACACATTTTTTTTATATTAAAGCTGTGCATACACATGGACATGCTTCTGTTTTATACATCTCAGTCATTGAATAACTGGGCATGAGCTTCATTTCCACTCCCACAATTGGCCATGAATGGATCATATCAGTTCACTGCCCGCTCCACCAGTTTAACATCTGTCAATGAAACAAACAGGAAAGAAGTGTTGCACCGGGGGCTATACCATCAATATCATTAATTCATCACATGGACTGTAAACCATCTCTGAAATGTAATCAATGATTAGTTGGTAGAGCTCTTATTTAAACTGACTGAGTCGTGACACAACAAAGGATAAAGTAAAATGAATATTCAGAGAGAAAATAAAATGTGGACTCCTATGAAAATTTAAAAAATGATAAAATGAATCACACAAAAGTAATTAATCAGTGTTACGTTTATAAATGTGCCTTTGATTGACATTTTACAAATCTGTGTAGAAGCAAAAATTTAATAAAAAAACACACCATCAGTTCAGCTGCTGCAGTTATAAACCTACACAAACCTTATATTTAATCTCCACCTCATCCCATCAACCTCAGATCACTTTAGAAATACATGTGTGTGTCTGGTCTGAAGGGTGTGTGCACATTCTGTGTTTATAGATAATAGGTTTATGTGCAGGAAATGGTGTATGGATGGTTTTTGTCCATATGCATTGTTTATGCGTCTGGCCCCAGGTTGGAGAAATCATCAAGTAGTTAGAGACAGACTGGAACAGTGTTGGTTTTTGTTTTCATGTAGGAATTATTGACCATAACAAAAGTATAGAATATCAACAGCTTTGTCATTTGTCATGTCACGTAAACTGACTTAGCTGGGATTCTCAGTTGATGCATCAACAAGTATTGAAATGGTGGTTTGTATTTTAAAATGATACCATTAAAATCTTAAATACTTTAGTCAGCCATGTTGAGGATAAGATAATCTAATCAGTCAACAAAACAGTCACAGTAATAAAGTCTATTGTCTGAGGAGGCAGGTTAAGCACGTCAGATGACTTGCAGGGGAAAGTGACCTGGCTGCACAAGTTAAAGCGCATAACCCCCCCCCCCCCCCCCCCCCCGCTAAATACCGTACAGTATGGCAGAATGGATTAGGCTCCACTAATCTGGTTGTGTATGTGCTGGAGAAAGGGTGTGTGTGTGGTCAGTTGCAGAGGAGGAGAGGAGGTGGATATAGCTCCTCCCTACCTTCCAGCCCTGTTTTTATAATCAGGCGTGGAAACAGGAGTATGGGCATCAGCCGGTGACGTCACTGATTTCGCTCAAGAGAGCTCAAGTGGTTTCTGCAACAGAGACAGGGGGGGGGAGGGAGGGAGGGAGGTAGGGGACAGAGACAGAGAGGAGGGAGGAGGGAGGGGTATTTGTTGCCATGGTGAAAGGTTCTTCAAGCAGCTGCTGATTCGCTTGTGCCGTAGCGCACCCCTTTCCATTCTTCTCCCTCTCTCTCTCTCTCTCCCCCTCTCTCTCTCTCTCCCCCTCTCTCTCTCTCTCCCTCTCACTCTCTCCTCTCTTACCGCCAGCCGTTCAGGCGAGAGATTTGTACGCTACGAGGGCGGCTGTGGACTTTCCTGCTTCAGACCTTTTACGCCGTCCGCCACACGCAGGGATGGGAGACCCTGTCGTCCAAACACAGAGAGAGGATACTGGCAGGTAAGGGAGAAATCTTGCAGCTGTGTGTGTGTGTGTGTGTGTGTATGTGTGTGTGTGAAGCTCTCTTTTTCCTGTCAGGATATTCATGCTGCGGTTTGTGTGTCTCTGTGTATGAGTGTGTGTGTGGATGTGTGTTTTTTTTCTCTCTCTCTCTCTAACCCAGCCTAGTGCTGAAGCAGCGGCTCTGCATCATTAGAGATGAACCAGAGCCCTTGGAAAATATGGTGCTTGCCCATTTAACATTTAATAGCAGCCTGGCCACTACTAACCCATTTATTATGTGCCTAGTTATTCTCTCCTATGTTTTTGCTTCATTTCTGAGGTACCTTTTTTTTGTTTTTTAAACTGTGTTGGGCAGATGAGTGCACGCTAATAGGGTAAATGCAGCAGACGCGCCATGCTTGTTTTTAATGGGTGGGAGTGAGAGGCTGAAATGTTCTGTCTTTGTGATTCTGCACATGTTTAGACACAAATACAAATAATATGCTGCTTCCTCACTGTTGAACTACTTGTGCTGAAATGCACCGCATGAATAATTGATTTGGCTGGTATCAGCTTGTGACTATTACTGTATTACTGGTCTATATCTTGCCAGTGTAATCATATTCCAGGTCTCAGATGCAAATATTATAAAGGCACAAATTTCACCAGATTTTTTTCTTCTTTTATTAAATAAGACAAATCTTTATGTATTCAAAGTGGTTGTATATGAAGTAAAGAAAACAGCTTTGCTTTGTTTGAACGGGCTCACCAGACATGGCGGACTGATCGACCCATTGATTTAATGTTTGTTTCCTTTCGGTCAAAGCGTCAAAACACTGGGTGTGGAAATGGGAATTTGTGAATGAGGAGAACAACTCCTACAGCCAACATAATGAAGGAGCCAGGCAGCCTCTGGAAAGACACTGGCGCAACCTTCTTCATCTGTGTTGCGCCCGTATTTGAATATTCTCTTTCACAGGAAATATGAGCAGGTTAACTGATGATCTTTACCTTCCTTTTTATCCTGTTTTGACAGATGCTATTGATAAAGGGGACAGTCGGAGACTTGGTAAAAAGCCTGTATTCACTAGCTCACAGGTAATTTTAATATTCAACAGTGTATTAACATTCGTTCTATCATTTAAAGTCATATTTCTGTTTCAGAAAACATCGTTTTACTCTTTAATCAAATCTCTGACTGTAACTTTCCCGATGATGTGATCTTATGATCTTATGTTTTAGCTCAGATCCAAATCCAATGCAAGTTTGTATAATCCCTGCTGGTGATTTTCAGTCGCTGGCCATCGCAGGCCATATGTCATAAATGCCCCACCCTCATAGCAAAGAGATATAGTATGACATGAACAGCAGGGCCTCACTAAACAGATGTATAGCTAAGATGAGCTCGGCTGAGGGGATCCAGGCAGCAGCAGTTGGTCGAGAGCAGCGAAGCTTCTACAGACTGCAGAGAAAATGCTCCAGTGCGGTAGAAACAGTCACTTTTTAGGCTCTTCGTGTTAATTCTCTGAACTTGGAAGAAGCAGTTTTTCACCTACGCTAAAATGCAATAAGAAATTACTGTTTTAGTTCAGTTTAGTTAACTTACAAATGTTCATAAACATAATCAGAGTAAGAAAAAAGCACCATTAATATCTGAAAAAAGAAAAAAAAACAAATCAAAGTATGCTCCAGTGGCTCTGACTAATCTGTCCCAATATTACTCAGTTTCATTAGAATGCCCTTTGCTGACTAATCCGCTCTTAGAATTACATAAGTAATATGTTTGTTTGTTTCTTCTTGCAGCAGAGGGCTGTGAAATGCCCTTCATCTGCACCTGAGAGTCCTCCTGTGCGCAGGACCCAGAGGGCATCCGACTACGTTAATTCTTCCTCCCGTAGCACTGCATCAGCCATGAAGTCTGATGGACTGGGGACGGCTAACAAAGCGGGGGACGCTCACACGTCCAAGGCGAAGAATGTGAAGAAGCCAGGAGACCGGAGTGTCGGAGCCAAAGCAAAGACATCATCAACAGGCGCACCGGTTGTCAACGGCACGGGAGCCACGGGGGCCAGGCGGGATGTCGCCAGCGCCAACGGCCTCAGAAGCTCTCACGGGGCTAAAGAGCAAGACAAGAAGCCAAACCCAGGTGCGAGACCTAAAACCTCTCCCCCAAGCTGCACGTCTACGAGCCAGACAACGTTAATGAAGGCTCAGAAGAGCTCAGCAGGAAAGGCTGATGGTACTGCTGGCACCACCCAAACTCAGCCCAACGCTTCATCCACATCAGGCAGCGCCTCACCAGAGAACGGTGCCAGCAGCCCTCGCAACGACTCCCACTCCATCCCAGGTTTACACTCTCTATTGACTTCTTTATGTTTAATCATTTTGACTGACAATTACAGTGTGGGACATTGCTGCAGCTTAAAGTGTAGCGTTGCCAATCAGCTTCAGGCGTAATACAGTAGCAGAGATCTGAAAGGACCTGCAGCCTGATTAATGTCATGCTATAGCCAAGAGGGTTTTTTTGAATAGTGTCATGCACAAATGTTGATTTATTGGGAAAACAAAGCACATGAGGCTGTGCTCAACAGCCTGCTGGTATCAGTAAACAGTCAAACAGCATAGGTCAAAGCCCCTGTACAGCTGTCACACAGGGGGGGTGTGACTGATCACTTTGAGCCTTTGTGGCTAAAATGGGTTTGAGGGAGGTGGGCTAATCCCGACTGATACCCGTGTACACTGCTGAACCGGGCCTCAGCTGTCTGTCCTGCTGGTACAAAAGAGACAGGAACAGAGCAAGAGAGCAGCATGTGTCTCTGCACCCCGCCCTAAAACTGACTGGCTGAATATCTGTGATGTGAGCTCATGCTACCCTTTTAGCTGATTATTCTTAAAACTGTACTCCCTGACAAACTTCCATTTGCAACAGTGTGTGTGGTTTATGTTTCTGTGTTTTAGGAGCAAAGCCCAAACAGACTAAAGTGGCGAACAAATCCCTGCTGACAAAACCTCAGAAATCCGATTCAACAAAGACCAGCAGGTGAGCTCTACTCTCATAACTCGCAGGGCTCATCAGTATGCTCTCTCTCATCTGCTCTTGTGTTTTCAGTGAAATGCTACGCACAACATCGAACCGCACTAATTCATGTCCTTGTCAGTTTCTCCTTGGTGGTGCCACACTCAAAAAGTGATTTAAGGGGGAGAGTCTTCTTGTTAAGGGTGAAAGCCAGTCATCGAGTGCAGTATATGCAGCAGTACAGTCCACTAGTGTTTGTTATTGTCTGTGCATGATCCAACATCTAGAAAAAAAGCACTTTACAGCTGTAAATGAACAACTTTCAGAGAGTAAATAATCCATTTGTGATGTTTTATTCTCAATTCTGAGCCAAATGAGCTCAGCTCTGCTCACTATTCAGACTCTGCCAACCATTCAGTAAGTGCCTTTGTGTAATACTGTATGTCAATGCTATATTGACAAGTGAGTATATGGAAATATCAGAGGGACAGTAGTGACTGGGAAACCCAAGAATCCAAATCCTCAGCTAAACTAACAGCTGATACATTTCTGTCATCATAAGAAACTGATGAAATACAACATGTACAAATGAGTAAAACATTCTGACTAGAAGAAATGAACTAATGGCTGCAGGTTGAACTTTAGTCTGAACACATTTGAATCCCAGTAATACCCTCACTACATTTTCAGCATGACCGGCCATGTTGCAATATGAGCTGATTGCCAATACACCCAACATCATTAGAGAGCTTACAACATTTAGGGCATTGGAAACAAACCAAATATACACATTAATACATGCTCAGTAATCTAAATGTAGGAAAAATGAGGCAGATGTTGCAGCATAGTATCACCTGGTTGTTTTTAGGCTGCTGTCAAGAGGATGAAAGCAGCTGTGTTGCATTTTCAGACAAGCCTCTTATCTGTCCTTCAAAGATGTTAAAAATATCCGTTTTTTACAACAGGCATCATCCAAACTCCATCTGTTCTGGCAGCACATTAATATTGAATACTCGCCCATGGAAACCAACCACATAGCCAAAATATAGTTGATAGCCTAATAAAGTATATTAAATACGAGCCTTATTGCACACCAGATTGACATCTTTGGCAAAGAAAAAGATGGCAACAGTAACAGTTGATCCATACAGTGTCCAAATTTTGTTTTTCAGGATTTGTGTGTTCCAGCCTTATAAAGTTAACTGTTTGATTGTCAGTGTAGAGAGAGTAGTTAACATTAAACTCCCCACAAACCTTAAATTGCACCAATGTAGGTGGTGAAAGTAATCATTTGTACATTATGTACTTTTTAAACCTGATCTCTAATATTATTATAACAATCATGCCCATCTAAAGCAGATTAAGTAAACCTGCATCGGGTAAACTTTATTCTGGGATCTCAACCAATGAAGAGATTTCAAATTCCATCAACCTTTGGCACACAGTGAATGTCAGACTTTACCAAATGCTGTTTTCAGCTTCCACATGGTTAGCTTTTGTTGAAAACCTGGGAAGAACACCCCTCACAAGGTCACAAGTATCAACTTGAAATTCTTTGCATTGATAACCACCTCATGTCTCAGAGGCTTGCCCTTGACAAAATGGGAGAAAAAAAACTTTGCTGCCCCCCACTGGTGTTAAATATGAATTCCTGATTTACTTTCCTTTGCAGCTCAGCTCATAAATGTTTTTTATGATGATGTTGGTCAGAGGTATTAATTGAAGGGGACATTGTGGTAAAACATCTGTGGTCATTTTGTTGTTTTATGGTTTTGCCTTTCTATTATCGCAGTCCTACCAATAAGTCAAGCGTGAGAGAAAGTGGCAAAGTAAAGACTGCGGCGGAGAAATCATCGACGGCAGCAAGAGCAGACACCAAGGGAAGAAGTACACCTGACAGCCACGGTGAGATTTTCAAAGTCTGCTTAATTCAAATATCTGTACCTACACTGTTGCAAAGTATTAATGTCGTACTCACACTGTTTTCTCTGTATAATTTAGTCTCCAAGCATGGACCCTCCATGAAAAAGCCTTCTTCCCCCAAGAAAGACGACAGCAAGGATGGGTCGAAATCCTCTGCACCAGACAAAGCAGCTAGTGAAGCGCCTAAGAAGAAGATCACAAAACCAATTTCAACAACTGGAGCTTCAACTAAATCGAGTACTAAACCAGCAAAAGCCTCTTCAGCCCTCTCCAAGCAGCCTTCAGTAACATCTGCCAAGTCGGGACCAAAGCTGAAAAGTACTACTGAATTGTCTTCACCGAAATCTGTAGGATCTCCCAAAACCTCAGCTGCCACGGCCTCTAAAAAGCCTGGAGCTAAAGGAAAAGAGGCAGCAGGTTGTAAAACAGAACTTGCTTCAACTGAAAAAACTGGTGATGCTGCAGAGCAAAAAGCTGGTACAGAGCAAGCACCCTCTGAGCAGCCACCAAGCCAAATTGGAGAGGGTTCACTTAGCCTCTCTAAAGAATCAAGCCCTAAGCAGAGTCCTCAGAAAACTGAAATACAATCAGGAAACACCGATGAGGCAGAAGATGAAACCAGCCTTACACCAACAGCCAACAACATCCCCCATCATGTCAGATTTGTTACCACAGATGCTTGCAAACAGTCTGAGGGGAATAAAGGGAAGCAGTCTCCAAGCAGTGTCATCCCTGCTCACATCAGCGGAGGGCAAGTTCACGAGGTCAGGTCGCCGAATTCGCCGAGAGATACCGAACGCCCAATAGAAACACCCTGCAGCATGGGGAGCACTGATACTCCTTTGGAGGACTCCTGGAGTGGCATCCACCATCAGGTCAGCCCAGAGTCTGAGACCGGCAGCACGCACACCACTTCCTCCGACGACATCAAGCCCCGCTCGGAGGACTACGACGCCGGGGGATCGCAAGATGACGACTGCTCCAATGACAGAGGCGTGTCTAAATGCGGCACCATGCGCTGTCACGACTTCTTGGGTCGCAGCAGTAGTGATACGAGTACCCCCGAGGAGTTAAAGATGTACGAAGGCGGGTCCGGATTGAGAGTGGAGGTGCATTTGCGTGGGCGAGAGGCAGAGACCACCAGTGAGGAGGAGGGAGTAAGACAACGTCCCCGTTCATGGTTGCAAAGAGACGAGGTTGCTTTAGAGGAGGAGCACTCAGAAATCGAGGCCACAGTTACTGTAAAGAGCGTCCCCGACCACCAGCTCTTCTCCTCTGAGGAGGAAGAGGAAGACGACGATGAAGAGGAGACAGAAGATGAGAGGTCAGAAGTTGAGGTGGTTCCAGGTCAGGACCCGACACCACCCACTGATGCCTCACCTAACTTTCAGGGGATCGTCAACCTAGCTTTCGACGACGATGGCGTGGAACAGGATAACGAGCAGCCCGACTACCAATCATCTTCTAACTTCCGGCGGTCAGTGTTGCTGTCTGTCGATGAGTGTGAGGAGCTGGGCTCAGAGGAGGGCGGCGTCCAGACTCCACCTCAACAGGCCGGCACTGTAACCCCCTGTGATGTTTTCGAGTCTGATTCTACAGCTCCTCAGTCTAATCATGCCCCTTCCAGTAACCAACAGAATCATGTTGAAAATGCAGGTATGAAACACAAAAAACAGAACGGGGAAAAGGAAGAAAAATCCTCCGTATTCCTTACAGAGATTCAGGAGCCTGTGCAGGAGGAGAGTTATCACATTCAAGCAGACGGAGTGAAGTCCAGCGGCCCTCCCCTGGACACCGACACTAGAGAAACCCCTCCCCAGGAGCGGCCATGTCACCTGGATCTGCGGCACACTGAACAGTACAGCAATGGAGGGCTGCGAAAAAATCACACTCATCCCCCAGAAAGCAAGAAAGCTGATTTACATCTAGACTTAAATGAGCCTCAGCTGACAGGGGACTCTCCTGTACATGCTGCACAATCTCCAGCAGGTAATGTATGATCTTAGACCCCAAATCCAATCCCATCTTCTTTCCCCTAAACTCCATCAGTGAAGGTATAGTTTATCCCTGCAAGATTCATTCTCCTTTGCTATGACCCCTAGACCTTACCTATGTCCAGCATATATAACTATCCCTCTCTCAGAAAAAGGATATTACTCAGCATACTAGTTTAGTGACTAGTTATAAACACAAGTTCAAATTCAAATTAAATCAGTAGTCATCATTTTCATAGCTAAAAGCTTGCTCTCATTTCAACGCATTGAATGTATATCTGTTGTAAATTTGAATTTGCAACATTAATATCCTTTGAAACAATCAAACAGTTAACATAAACAGTACATTTTAAACAACTGAATTACCTTTAGGTAGAGGCATTTAAGCCTTGGTAACTCAGTTTACACAAAAAGGGGAAAGCAGAGTACATTTCACAAAGACTGATCATAGAATTGTATTTGTCAAAAAGAATCTGCCTTGTGACAAGGCCTGTGACATAGTTATTATACCAGTGCACTTTTATGTACATACAAATAAGATTTTTTGATTATTTTTGTCATTTATTTTATGCAGTGGAACAGTCTTTTTAAGCCATAGATAATTTGACATTGTCGAAGGCGCTATATATAGCACTTGAACATCAACATATCATCTGAAAATGGATTGATTTGTTGGTACAGTGTGATTACTTTGACAATTAAACCATTGCTGGGATAATTCTATATCATTCTGCTGATAGTGATATTGATCAAGCTTGTGTTTCTTAAAATGGTTAAGATTACATTTACCACGAACACCATCGCATCTTATCACAGAAGATGTTGCTACAGCGAGTCTCTTCTTTGTGTTTCCATGTGTGTCGCTTTTTTTGTTTTTTTGCTTTTTTGAAAAGGATAAATATGTTTGGTTGGCTTTTCATTCTCTACACCGTCGGCATTTTAAGAAACACAAACTTCCAGCCCCGTAAGCTACAAGCACATCTTGACATGGTGGTACACAAAGTCAGATACAATGTAGCGTCACTAGATGGGGCCGGGCCTCTTGGTGATGGTCTTTTTGTTTACAGTAATTGTACCAACATGTCAATATTCATTTTGAAAGATTAGCTGATGTTGAAACGCTATATGTTGCCCCTTTTTAAAAAAAAAATTGTGTTCAAGTAAATGACAAGCAAATAATGATTTTTTCAAATTTCTGTAGAGTGACAACCTGACATGAAGGTCAAATACAACATGTTTGTACAAAACAGACGACACTAAACTGCCACTGCTTCTCAGAAAAGTGTGTTTTGCTGGGAAACTTTCCCTTGCATCTCCTTGCTGTTGTTTAGCTTTATTTCTATTGGAGAATGTACCTGTTCCTGAGTTTTTTTGTTTTTGTTTTTTTTTCCGTTTTGCACTGCACACATGCATGCTACTATTAAAATTAATTTGTTATTCCTTTACATCCATCCGTTATTTTTTGTATTTTTTTTTTTTTTTTCATTTGCCATTACCTTATGTCATGCCCAGTAGACCTGTGTCTAGATATGTAGATGTCCACCTTTTTAAGAAAACTATGTTCTGTTGTCTATAAGCTTTTGTTCAGTAGGTTTTGTGTAGTGTCAGTAGTCGCCTCTGTAAAGTATGTGATGTGTTTCTAGGGCAGCTGTCATGGTTCTGCCATGTCTCTCTTTTTTCACAGTCATATTCAGAAAAAGAAATCCTGCTGCACCATTACCGAGGGTATATCCCCACGCAAACATGTCAATTCTTTTGTCACTTCATCGTTTGCTGAAACTGTTAAAAGTAGAAAACACAAAAAAGAATGTCAAAAGAAACTTGGTGGTGTGCCATTTTTGTGCTACTAAGTAAATCACTGTTGCTTGCATTTAGGGTTTTTTGTGACAGTACTGTTCTTTAGGTCTGCTCGTTCAATGACCTGCACGTAAACCTCTAAACATATCACTGGTACTTACTGACAAATACAAAGTTTACTGGTGCTGGCAATGCATGGCTTACTTTGTTTGAACAGGTGGATAAAGAGATGCATTCAGAAAAACATCCTCTGTGCATTACCTTTAAGGCAACTGTCTACCCTTGACATCATTCTTTCAAGTGATTGGTGACTGAAAGTGAATCATTTACTATCATTAAATTAAACTGTATGACTATAATGTGAAAGTCAATGTCACCTCATCCCCACTGTGCTGTCTTCATCTGATGTCACTGTGGGGAAAGGACACAGTTGCATTAAGGGTAAAATTTCAGTAATCTGTTTTATTGTAGTGGGCAGTGCTTAGTCTCTGAAATTGAAAGAAAAAAAAGAACTGTGGAGGAGTGAATCATTTTGTCATTTTGCAGTATTGTCAATTGTTTTTAGGGGACAATGGTTGTGACAGATTGGATCAAACCTGCAAACATGACCGCCGACCGTCCAAAGCCCTCTCTCCCATTTACGAGATGGATGTGGGAGAAACCTTTGAGCACTGCTCGGACAAGGACAGGAATGTTAAACTGCAGGCAGAGGAAGACGAGCAGATAGGGGACGATGATAAAAGCAGTGAGTTTGCGGAGCGGGACTGGAGTCTGCTCAGGCAGCTCCTCTCAGACCATGAGTCCAATCTGGGCGTCATAAACCCCGTGCCTGAGGAGCTCAACCTGGCCCAATACCTTATCAAGCAGACACTGTCCCTGTCACGTGACTGCCTGGACTCGCAGGCCTTCTTGTCACCAGAGAAGGAGACCTTCAAGCGCTGGGCAGAGCTCATCTCGCCCACGGAGGACTCCTCCACCAGCATCACTGTGACCAGCTTCTCCCCAGAAGACGCTGCCTCTCCACAGGGGGAGTGGACCATCGTAGAACTTGAAACTCATCACTGACTGCACAGAGGAGAGCCTGCCGGACAGTTGACACCTTCTCTATAAACTTTGAAATATCATTACATCAACTTTGTCTTAATTTATTATAATTTATAAGAAATGATTTCTCTGTATTTATCTGGACACTGCAGAATTCTTTGCAGCAGCTTATTTGCATTCCCCATTACGCCCTCAGCGGTCTGTTTCATGACACAAACGGGCTGTTATGCATGCTGATTTTTATATGTTTGACTGTTTAATTGATGTTGCTTCAAAATTCTAGAAAAGAATAAGATTAAGGGGAAAAAATTAAATTTCTTTCTCATGGCAGTCTTCTTATAACATGGTTGACTGGAGTTTCTTAAAGAAAAACAATACTGGCCCACTGGCTTGCATTTAGTGTCATATTGAAAATAAAGGTTTGTGTTTCTGAAGAAAAGGAAACTTGTCACTGTCCTGTCATTGAGGGATTATTTGTTTGGGAGACACACAAATATAGAGAATACTGATGAAATTTCAATACTGTGTTGTCTTTTTGTCATTTTTCTTTTGTTTTTACACAGAACACAAAAGACCTTTTACACCACAGACTGATGTCTAAGCAGGTACCAGCTGTAATTAATAACATTAATTCACATTTACATATTGAGTAGAATATTAATGTGAACACTTATTAAAACTTCTATGACAAAGTAAATGTCTGTAGGCTTAGTGAAAAAGGCTTGTAGGTGACGTATTTCTTAATACGTAAACGACAGCTGCTGTAAATGAACCTGACTAATTAACACACCTGTATCCAAACTCAAATTATAGGCCCGCTATATTAGCACTGACGCGTTTCTACAGTAGCTGAAATGTCAACATTCAAAGAAACGACTCCTCGGTGGAAAACAACCATTATAGTCAGCACTTCTCTCCAGGTTGGCTTCAAATGTTGAGCAGTCACACATTTTGACTATTTTCTTACAGTTATTTGTTCATTTTTACAACATGACATTAGGTTTGCTAGCTAGCGTCATATTGCTAACGTACTTGCTAATGTACTACCCAAACAAACTATAAAATAACGTTACTCTACCCTTACATTACTCATTCACGCGTATCTGCCTTTAATTAGTGAGATAAGTTAATATGGTTATGTGTATTTTTTGTTTTTTGGCAGAAGCATGAATTAAGCAGAATGCTAAGCGTTCAGCAACACCGCGTCAGGTTTTCTCACAGTGTGCAGTGTGGAGCCCTTATCTTCCCTCAGTCAGGTAAACGCATAATAACACTGTCCCCATAGAGCTGTTGGACAATACACTTACTGTCTTAAATACACAATATTACATTAGTACTAAGCTCCAAAAATTAAAAACATACTACAAATACTAAGCCTGTAGTGTTGAAATTTCAATTATTAAATTATGGCTTTTATAACTTCTTTGCTTAGGCACTGCATTTATGTTCGTTGACCCTCAAGATCTTCCAGAACGTTGTGAGGAGTCTGGACTTATTGAACAGATTAAGAAGTTTGTGGAAGTCCACAGGAACAGCTTTCTACTCCTATATGCCCCCTTCAATGGGAAAAGGGAGTTGGAAACCTTGTCTCTGATTCAGCACAGGTAAATAAATAGTTTTTTTTTTTTTTGAATGACTTCAGTCACTTTCTCAAGTTGTCATCTTGGAAGGTTTTACTCCTTGTTTTGCTCTATCGTGACTATGATTCATATGAATTGTAATTCCTATTATTATTCTTTATTTGTATCCTCATTAACTTTCCATTAGCCCGTCAGTACTAAGGTAGCGGCTACTCCTCCTGAGGTCCACACATAACAAAAACATAACATACACATGAAGACATATCACAAGTCTCAATAAAACATGTTCAACACAAGAGGAAGTAGAAAACTGAACATCACAACACATAAAAGTGGAATTAAATTGTTGTTCAGGTCAGTTAATTAACATTAGGATTATTGTTAATTTGAGGGTTTTTTTTAAAACTTGCCTCACTGATTCTAACATATGTTATCTGTTCAGTCATGCATGTATAATTACTGAGTCTGATTTTGTTACTGAGTCTTGTTTTGTCTCTTTCAGATTCTTCGGTAGCAGTCTCAGGATCCTGCCTGTGCGAAACAATGCCGAGATCGTCAAAGGAATGTTGACCATCGCCAAGGTAAAGATAACAGCAAACAAATGCTAATTCTGTATAATAAATAAGACTATTCTGTTGTACTCTTGTGATACTTGAAGGTAAATAAAGGCTTGTGTGTGTGCAGGCCACCAGTAAGCCCCACGTGGACAGTATCCGGGACCGGATGTCTATGGCTCGGGCTCACATCGTTGAAAGCAGTCCTGTGTGGGAGATGCTCAAGAACATGCTGTAAACCTCAGCATGTTTTCCAACATTGAATATACAAAAAGTCACAGGTAAAAGACGTGTCTGAACGTGCAGTGTCAGCACAGTTTGTTCAGTTTTGAGTTTAAGAGTTTTGACAGAGAATAATATTGTTTGTTTATGATTTTAATGTTTTTGTTGGTCAATTAGGTCAAATAAAATAAAACAGACACGTGTAGACAGTAACTCAATGGTTTGTAGTGAAAATTCAGCCTCATTTGGGATCTTGAACTATTCTTCTGTGATCTCTTCTATGCGGACAATAAGACTCTCCATCAGGTCGAATGTCACCAAAGCACTCTGCAACACCTGAGACATAAGACACACGTGATGAGCTGAATAGTACTGAAGTCAAAATCAAAACACCTGTGAGATGTGACCAGAATGAAGGTTTCTGTACCTGGTGCTGGGCCTCTGGAGACATATCAGATACCCTTTCATGTTTCACTGTTATGCTTTTGAGCAATTTTGTGGATCTAGCAGACGCTCGGGCCTCTAAATGAAGACGGTAGTAACAGGAAACAGCATAAAAACAGAATGTTAATGTTTTACTGCCATGTGCAGGGTGATATGATATGATTTTGTTGCACAGATTAGCAGCTAATGCCTACCTTTTGCTTTTAGCTTTTGATCCTCCTTCAGCACCTTGAGCTCAGTTGAGTAATATACTCTCGACATTCTGATACACACACGCAGCATTTTGAGATATTTGTCTTTGATCCTGCACAGCTCTTCCCACACATCTGCCTGTAGGTAGGAGGAGAGGATCATCAGCTTTCTTTCTGTATTAACCAGGCTGGCTGGCAGAAGAGCAGTGAAAGTGCTGAATTAGACTTAACTTACATTTCTCCTCAGTTCTTTGTGTCTGATAACGAGGTAGCGTAGAAGATTCAGACACTCCATTACCCTGGATAAAGAGAGACAGGGGATTGCATAATGGTTTAGACAGAGATGTTCTCACATCTACAGAACTTTGTCTTTCAATCTCTGCGGGAAAGCCACATTTCAAAAGGTTTCAATAGTAGCCACAGAGTCTGTAACTTGGATCTGAAGCTGATTATACTAGTAATAATCAACTTTATCTGTATAGCACTTTTTTAAACAATGTTACAAATTGTTTAACATAAGGAAATAAAACCAAACAAGGCAGATAAAAATAAGGCAACGAGGAGCACAGAGGTAAAGACAGAGGCACAGCAGTAATAGTACATTATGTAAAAACAGTTAAAAGAACAAGATCTATTAATCGGTTTAAAAATAATAAATAGAACAACTCAAACATTTCCAAAAGCTTTCACAAAGAACAAAGTTTTAAGAAGAGTTTTAAGAAGCTAGACATTCAGTGTGTCTGATTATGTCATTGTGTAACATTTTACATCTTAATCTACATTCATTTAGCTCCATATTTCATGAAATGCAGCATTCATTATAGTTGTAGATACAGTTTCCATTTATTTAATGTAAGCTACAACATACTGCAGATACATGTCTATAGCCTGCTGTATCCCTTATATATAGAAATAAGCAGCTATGTGTAGGACTTTCTGGCGACTGTCCAGACTTTGTGTCTCAGACGGTCAGACTGTCAGTAAACACACTTTGACTCCTCCAGACTGCTCTGCCTTCAGTCTGGCAAACATTTTTGGCCTGCTTTGGAAAACAGTAAAATATTCATCTGTAGTTAATAGATATGTCTAGTCTAGACTTAGAAGTGACAAATGAGAAGGCCCATCTGTAAGTAAAACCCTTGTTCATTCACTCACCTGTCCATGTCGTGAAGCAGATTAGTCTCAGCACCCTGTGGCAAACATAACCCCAGTCCCAGCAACGAGAGGAACTCCACTCCCAGGAACCAATCACTGGCATTACCAGGCTAGAGGAGTCAGATCACAGGTTAAACACTCTCAAATTAAATAACACATCAAACACATACAAAGACAAAAACTTGTGCAAAAACAGCCATTTGACTTATGTAAGCCCATACTCACCTTCATGGAAAACTCTACTTGTTTCCTGATGTTCTTTATGATAAAACCTTCTACTCCTGAATGGTTGCTGGTTTTTAACATGCACCTGCAAACGAAAATGTGACTTTAGATAATAAATGCAAGATTATCAGTAAAGGATGCAGCAGCTGGAAATAGAATATAGATACATCTCTGTTTAATGGATTTATATAAACATATGAAACATTATTAACACTGAGGCACATTCATTCATTTATTAATAAAAAAGTATCAGGAAGATGTATGGTAATATGTATGATAAACAATAGATGCAGTTCAGTTTATAGCTGGCAAAATGTACTTAAATTATAATATGAAAATACAACAAATATTCAGTATGAAGTAAATCTAGAAACTTCAGTATAGAAGATACTAAATATCTGACAGTGGAATATTTTTTTAAATCATGTATCTGTTAAGTAAATCATATGTATGTAAGCGTAACAACTTTTAAAAGGCCTTTTTTTCTACTATTAACTCTTATAACCTCATGGTTTGTTGTTTTCTCTCTTCTTCAATGAGACTCTCACCTGAAGAACTTGTGCTTTGCTTCAGCATCTAATTTATCGATGAAGAGCTGGAAAACCTGTAGTCCCGATTCTCTCTGAGGAAGCAGAGATCACACAAAGAAAAATCAGCAAATGCACGTGTTTCATATTTTCACTGCTACAGAAAATATTCTCATTATCATCACAGATAGTTATATACTCACCAAATGTTTCATCGGGCAGTCGGTAAGAAGTAGCCGCAGGTTCTGTGAATTTGCAGCACACCATGAATGTCACTGATTGGCCCAAAATAATCATACTTGGTGAAAGTGTATCATTTGATCACCATGACTATTGACCTGCAGTATATAGATGACCTGTATTTGCTCATAATTTGCCATAATACAGATCTGACACTGAACAATTTGAACTGAACACCTTTCCCCTGTCTCCAAATGAAGGTGTTACCTTGAAAAGTAATTGCTGAGTGCTAAGTTGTACTGATACCTAGATCCCTGCAGATAAACTGTAGTCATTTTGGGATATATGGCAGTAAAATTCTGGATGTAGCATTTAAGACTAAAACTTGAGCTGACGTGGTGCTAGTCTTACCTGTGGCACACTGTAGAAGCTCTTCAGTTCCAGTAGACTCACTGGAAGGCTGTTGTCCTGCACACTCTCCAAGCTTTTTCTATACAGTGCCTGAGCCCAAGAAAAACTACTTTAGTTCTCAATTGTCAGTCCAATCTCACCTCTGTGAAATCAAAGTAATATTGAAGAGCTCTTACCAGTCCTTTGACTAAGTGTGATTCCCTTTTGCTGTCAAAGAAATAACATATGACAGATAATACATGAAAAAAAGTCATTTTAAAACAAGAATCACCTTCACTTCATGTTGTGTTTGCAGCATACCTACTGAGCAGCTGGTTGATGTATTCCATGTTGCACTGAAGGACAAACACAGGGCTGGAACAGCAGGAAAAAAGTACAATGTAAATAGATTGTTACAGTACAGTTGAGATGAGGATGAGGATAGTCTCCTGCGTGTGAAGTTATGGCTTCTCATTTCACCTGAATACTGCCGGGAATCTGTCGATGGCGATGAGCTGGACAAACAGCAGATAGGCCAGACATGCTTGTGACTCCCTGCACTGATTGTTGTCCATCAGGGTTTTTCTTTTCAGTGAGGTGAAGAACAGGAGCTCTGACAGAGACTCTTGGATTGCAGGCAGTATGAACTGATGGATTGGATAGTGATTGTTAAAATATATATATATATATATATCGCACTGAAAAGCCCTCCACTGTATGACTGTTCTTCCTTTGATGGGGAAAAGAAGAAGAGAGTATCAAGCACTTACCATTATCTCTGTCGCAAAGAGCCACAGCGAAGATTTTCTGTCTCGGCTCAGTTCAGCCTCAAGCAGAGGTTGTCTCAAGCTCCTCATGCAGCTGCACAGAAAAAGAGATCAGCTCTAAACCTTTTACAGCCATCACCTCCAAATGTAATACTACCATAATCAACAGAAATGACAAAAAACAAACTAAAACCAATAGATAGACATTTTGAAGTGTGAGACATGATTCATTAACTTCCCCAGTAAGCCATGACAAATCTATTAGTTCAGTGACCTTGTTGACCTTTAAATAAGCACATATACAACTCATGTTTATTCATCATCACTCTTCTATCAACCCAACCAAACATTAACTTACAACTTGAGAAGCTCGGTCTTCAGCTCCTCGTCCTCAGCGACACATTTCCCGTCTTTCCTCTTCAGCTCCTCTATGAAGGGCTTTGTAAGCTGGGCTAAGGCGGCGCAGCAGCGACACAGACCGTACTCATCAGCTTCCTCCTGCTGCCGGGTGTAAGGCACAGGCAGCAGAGACAGCTGCTTCTGTAGGGCCGACAGAGCCAGACCCACAGAGGATGCTTTTCTCTCATCCAACCGCTGCAGCACTGTTTTCAAGACAGTGTTGGTGTTAGTCACTGTATACAGCAGGGGGAGCCAAATACCAGTTTTTAAACAACTGCTTTATCACTACTAAAACATTCATGAGTACACACAGTACAGAGTCATGTAGTGAGACTAATGCATATATATTTGTTTGCCATAATTATAGTTAATACAGGAAAGGCTCATTCATTTTTGCTAAGGGAATAAGATTTATAGCACTTACATAATTGATTATAAGAGTTGCTACAGCCCTTCATATTACACTTAATTAAAAAACAAAATAACCAATTGAAATAATGACGAAATAAGAACTTTTCTAATCCTTTTTTAAACTCTTAACAAAATGGGGTATGATTAGAAAAGTTTCTTATTTCATCTTACAGTTTGCTGTCATTTCTATTTTATTTTGTTTTGCTGACTATATATTTTATGTTGTTACTTTAACAGGTTTGAAATAAATACTATGACTGATAAAACTAAACTAAAACTAAATTTGTCATATCTAGAGCTGTAACAATTAGTTGATCAACAGAAAATTAATCTGCTACCATTTTTATATTTTATTATTAAGCTTCAGCTTCTCAAACGTGAAGATTTTATGCTTTATTTTGTGAAACATAAGAGTTCCTTAAACTTCCCTGACCTTAGAGTGTGTAAATAACCATTTATTTAAGGAAAAACAGAGGTAAACCTAAAGCTATACAGATGGATGCATATATGCAGAGAGATAACCAAATTGTAGATGCATTAAAGTATCTAGCAACAGTGTTCAACTCTCAACTTAAGTTTGATGCTAATGCAGAGTCAGTTGTCAAGCGTGGACAACAAAGAATCTACTTAATGTGGAAGCTTAACTCTTTCTGTGTTTGTCATTATATTTTTTGTATCCTTTATTTAAAGACTTGTGCTCCCTATGGAATAAATGTGTGATTCAAAAAGCAAATGTATTATTAGAATTATTAATCAAACTGACCATGTTTCGCCTTCAGGCTGACACTAGCATGCATTTGCTTAGGAAAGCAAACCACTATTCTACTTCCTTCATTCTTTCTGCTATAAGGCTGCTGGATGCCAACAGTAGTCATTGAAATGTAGGCCACCTCTTTTAAAACTTGTGGTTAAACATCTGCGAACTGCAATTTTTTTTTTTACCCATATGTTGATCTGTTGTCACTGGCAGGTGGATGCTTGAATGCTGTGGCTAGATTGAGATTTGTATTTATTTATGTGTACTGGGTAGGCTATGGAACTTAATTGCCCTTCTGGGATTAATGAAGTTGTGTGAATCTATTTGGTTTGGATCATTGTGTTTTTACAGAAGTGTAGCGCCCACTCTCCAATCCCACCCCCCGCCCCTCTTGCATTATTATGCTATTTATATTATCATTATATCAGTGGTATAAAATGATCTTCAAATGACAATTATATCATTTATCGCGATTATTTCTGAGACAAGATATCACCCAACAACAGTAGTTATCGTGACAGCTGATACCTGTTTGAAGATGTGGAACGATGGCCACGATGGTCTCAGATATGGCAGCTGGGTTAATGTCTTCAATTAGGCCAAGCAAGCAATGCAGGAGTTCATCCGGGCTGCAAGTCTAGACAACAGAGCATACGTTAGACTTAATGCACAGAAAACATGTCTCAATATATATATGAATTGTTTGCACCCACCCACCTTGGTCAAATGTGTGATGGCAGCTTCACAGCGATCGACGCCCTTGTCTTTCTTAACTACCTCATTTAGCAAAGGTGCCAAGAGAACACAACCCATTGACGTGACAATACTCTGCAAATGTGAGAGAAGACACAGTGGTTAAATTCACGAAGGGTCAGTAACCAACCCTGCTGCTGTACATTCAGCAAACCTTTCCTTTCCATTTTGCATGTGTTGCTACATCAACAGGGCTGAGCAAGTTCACAGTTTCAGTTTTGTTGCATCTGAACTGTTAACCAGCAGTGCTTAAAGGTGTTAACAAAGTTGCATATCTTTTTTAGGGTAGGTTTGGGCTTCTCCGAGATGCAAGATATCAAAGCCTACAATGGATGTGTTAGTCAAATTCATTGTAGGCTAGATTTGTTGCTTTATCTGAGAGGCAGCTCTTGTTATAGGAATATTGGAGATATATTCGTTTATCTTTTGAAAGACATTCCTCTGCTACCAAATGGCTCCGGCATTAAAACGCTGCAAAGAATGTCAAAAGATCCCAAGATAATTTATCGGATTGTTGTAAGAATGTGTCACTCTACACCACGCCTACACCATGCACCAACATCTTTCTTTACATGCATGTTGAAAGCCAAGGATTTCTCATTTGATCATCATCTGAACCCCTCGAGATTGTTCTCGCTTCAGAGAGAGAGAGGAAGGAGTAAGAGATGACACATGCTTCTTAAAGTACGCCGCACAACAACAACACTTGCGCGTCGCGTGGAGAGATGGGACAACCAAGGGCACTTAGAGGAGCGCCGTACCGAAGGAGGTTATCAGTGGAGCGAGAAATCTGACTGAATATCTGCTCGTTTTCCTCCCCACACCTCTGGGTCAAGAGGCCAGCGAGCACAGAGTAGCGGCTGCATGTTGATGTTTAGCATAGTTGGGTAGTGAAGGGAAGTGGCTGCTGCTGTTCGCTTCAGTAGATACGTGACTATTGTTGCTCAGGAGGCTATGTGGTTTTAGTCTTGTATGACAGTTTAACACATCTGTAAGGTGTGACTGCATCTGGTCAGTGTTTTAACATCTGTCAGCGATGGAGGAGGAACATACCTGGTTTTTGTGATCTTGAAGAAACTTCAGGAGTTGTTGGCCGTCTCCCTGAGTGAGGCAGGCAGATCCCAAATCCTTGAACTGCTGGTAGTCCTCTGCCTTTAAATCTTGTTCTGGAGTACGTCTCTAAAATACAGCATGGAGGATTGTCAAATAACACAATGGATTCTTCTCTTTGTCTGATACACAGTATTGAAAATGTGTGTTTGCTGCATGAAACTGGAAGAAGAAAAACAATTTGGTGTTGACATTTCTGCTGCTTACCATGTCACATCAAAATGTAACCTCTCCATGTATCTTATTCTGAAATATCTCGACATAAACAGGTTTGAACTGAGTAAAATGTAATAGTCGAAACGTAAACTGTCAAAGGGAAATTTGATGATAAGCTAAAATGTTGTTTTTTTCTTTAAATCAAAGATTAGAAACCATAAAATAAAAAATATGTTTAATGATATAGCTTAATTTGGCTTTTTTTGTTTTGTTTGTTTAAGTCTTATTTATATTATATTTCCAGGAATCCACAGGAAACAGTAAAAACTGTTATTATTAATAATATTCAGGAAAAAGGAAGGGAATATGGAAAAGGAGAAAATACAAAATGCTGAAAATGCACAAATACAGGCAATCATAGTATGAAGAACAAGCACTCTACCTCTCCCAGCACTGATGCTCCCCCCTTTTGTTGTGTATTATGAGAATAGATTACAGAAGTGTTAGGGTGACGTATACAATGCATTCTGGACCACCAGGATGAAAGTAATAAGTTTAAAAAAGTAACATTTGAAATACATTGTACTTCAGATATTCAGCTCCCACATGATCCTCACAGGCCATCATAAGCATGATTACCTCAGCTAAATTGTATTGCAGCGATGTAGAATATTGTTGACTTACCCATCTCTTGATTATGTCATTCACCTGATCCTCATTCATCGTCAGTCCTCACAAGACAATCCTATTATCAATATGTCTTTATTTTCAGTGAACAATAGCAACTGTGGCAGCTGAAAATAGTGTGTCAAAACCGAACATGTAGCTCTCCCGGTGCCTCGAAGGAGAAAGACACTCAGTCCCCAACATAAACCTCTTATCTCCCTTTGTGCTTCACATGTAATAGGATTAAACCAGAGCACAGAAAATGTTGGAAGTGTCTGGAAGGATCCAGTCCAGTAACACTCTCCAGTTCTGCGAAACAAACACTGCAGAGGTTCGACATTTCTTTGGAAGAGCTCCAAATTACGCATTAAGTATATATCACACCAGGGAATCCACTGCCAAAAATACTTGCCTCATTTCCTGTACTGTAGGTGGGGATATGCCAGATGAGCGCCGTCTGTGACTCATACGTTTTTTCGTATTGCACCAGCATCCTCTGTGTTCGTTAAATTAACGGGGTTTTTTAAAAATGATTTTGCTTTGAGTTAATTTAAGATATCCTCTTCTTTCCAAAGCATGGTGATGCGTTGCTTGCATTAGGTAATCCATCACAGTCAACATCATATCTGCTGTGGTTACATGCTAAAGGCCCATCACCTCCACTTGAGGTTTGAGGAGAAATGTTAAACAATAACATTGAAAGAAGATGCAATGATAACCTTGATGACCTATATTTACTTTGCAGTTTTGAAAGGTACAACTAGCTCAAATGAAATCCTAGCTTCAGGAAGGTTATAATGTTGAGCTTTGTTATTTACACTTTTAGCTAGGTGAACGTAATAAACTGGCATCTTAGTGTAAATTGCAATGGCATGCTTCAGGAAAAGATCAACAATAATGTGATGTATACATGATTTGTATAAATCAATCAATCAATCAATCAAACTTTATTTATGTAGCACCTTTCATACAGGTTGATTGATAAGCTAATAATAAGCGATGAGGGAACAAAAAAGAAGAAAAAATTGACTGGTAAACAGACTCGTGTATGGGCCTTTGAAATAGATTTTATTATAGATGAAGATTTTTTTAGAATCTATACCACAAGCAGCTTTGACAGTTTATTAGACAAATGAATCCACCTGGGACACTTGCTGTATGCTGCACACTTGTTTTTATAATGTAATGGAACAGCTTGTTGAACAGAGAGGCACACGGATTAAGAATGACTCTCCATGATTGCTTAATGGCAACATATTGCTCCTCTGTGTAAACACAAAGGCTTCAAAGGCTCCAGCTCATCTTTCTCGCTCCCAGCGTTCGCGTGCATGTGGAATATAATAGACGTACAATCACTGACTTCCTGCCCCAGTGAAGGAGCAGCTCTAGTCCTGATTTGAGATGAATAGGCAGAGAAGCGTGTTTGAACGGCCGGATTTAGCCAACATCTGCCGCTCAGGTTTGCTCTCGGTATTGCCGTGTGATGAAAGCCTCAGACAAAAGCCACAAAGCAAATACAGAACTGAGACCACAGTCGCTCCGTGTTGGTACCTGATTTAGTCATTCTTAATTACTGGCTGATGAGGTTTTGTGTTGACACGGCTCATTAAGTGTAGGAAATGCAAAATAATATCTAGGATCAGGATCCGCATGTGTTATGATATAGCTTGATATGATATATAGGATAAATAAAGAAAAGTGATACATTGCTTTTTATACCTGCAGTTGCTGAGGTGAAGCAAATCACCAAATACACCCAATTAATTACTTTTAATGTGTGCTTTAATAATTCAACTACAAATAAATTGAGCTTTGACTCATCTAAATAACCGTTGGCCATAAAAAGAAATGATTTTCATTGAAATGGAACTCCTGCCGTGTGTCAGAGTGAACATGAGCTCATCTTTCAAATTCACCACTGTAAAGGTGGACTTTTGGATTTTAATTGTCCTGTCCAGATGAGTCAGCAAAAGCAGTGATCACTTTCTAACTCAGGGGGGCACTGTTTGTCTGGGGGGGGGGACCGTTTGCATGACTGTAGGATCCATCTGTGGATTCAGCCAGCAGGACTGACTACAATGTACAATAAATATGTCCTGCATTCAAATTTGTACTAAAGTAAAAAACTAAATGTACTTGAATTGACAAAAATAAAAAATTAAAATTAAAAAGAACTTGTTATGCTTATATTTTAATACATTGTAATGTTGTTGGTCCGAGTGGAGATCATTCTAACTACTTAATTTCATTTTTGTAGTTTAGCAATAACAATGCATAGAATTTTAGCTGATATGTTTTTCGTTTTATATGCAAAGTTGCCATTAAGTTCAACTTGTGTATGTACGTGGAATAAAAAAAATACAGTATTTCCATCTGAAATGCAAATGATATAAAGTAGCAAATATATGGAAATGCTCAAGTAAAGTATAAGTACCTTTAAATTGTTCATAGTACCTGAGTCAATGTATGTGGTTACAGGAAATGACAAAACTGAGTACACCAGTAATTACACATCCTGCATTTAATACAGTTTTTTTTTTTTTTTTTTTGCCAAAACTCGAAGAATTGAGTCAATTCACTTGTGATGATGAAAGGTCAGCTCACCCTTCATTAGTGAGACTCCAGTCTCTTATTTTGTAATATTTTGTAGGCCCACTGTTATTGGAACATTTATTTCCTATGCTGTGCACACACACTTGCAGGGAAATGACACCTATTTTTCTTTTCTTTTTTTTTTAAACTTACAACTAAGCCACATGTGATCCTCTTGGTCATGGATGATAGCAGTCTAAATCTGTGGAGAGATGTTCTGTCGTTCTTCACAGATGGTTCTGTTCTTCTATAAAAACTCTAATGTGATGTTTGCAGTGTGTTTAGGATAGTTGTCATGTGGGTACATTTCTCTCCCGCCAACCTTCTTGAGACTGGGATTCATCTTTTCTTTCAGTATCTGGGTAACAGACTTGCATTCAAAGTACCATCTATACCATCTCTGTTATACCTTCTGCTCTCATGCAGCTTCATATCAGCACACTCCCACAAATGTGTTTCACAGCTGGCACTATGCAGCCACTGTGGTAGTCCTGGTCAGGTCTATACCAAACATGCTGATCAAAACTCATTTAGTTTGGTTTCATCTGACCAAAAAATGTGCAGCCAGTATTCATCAGGTTTATTTTCATGATCTTTGGCAAAGTTTAATCTTACAGTTTTGTGCCATTTTCTGAGCAATGGTTTTCTGAGCAATGGTTTTCTGAGAAATGGTTTTCTTCATGGGCGTCATCCATAGATGTTGCAGTGTCCTTCACGCTGTTTCAGTAGTCACACCGTCACACCATCGCACCACATTCTACAGATGATCTTGTGCCAAGTCAATGCAAGGTTGCATAATTAGTGAATTGTGCATGCTGTCATTTTTTGTGGATAACCACTGCACCTCTTGTGTCGGTTGTATGTGTCATCCTGTACTTCCTTACCACTGCTGCAATTGTGTTTTGGTTTCTGTTCAGTAGCCCACTGATGATCTTGTACTGATGATCTTGTACTGATGATCTTGTACTGATGATCTTGTACTGATGATCTTATGCGTCCATCTTTATGAAATCTGAAGTCAGTCTGGTTTATACTTGTGGAACCATGTGGATCCATGTTGGATTAGACACAACCCAGGACAACTGAGAACGTTGTGGTGTTGACAGGTTCTTTATAACCTTGTTCAAACAAAAAGACTTAACTGGAAATCTGAGCTGTTGTATGAGTCCTATTTTCAATTTAGTCTAAACTGTTTGTTTTTAATTACTAATAACATCAAATATCCTACACATCACCCCTATAAATATTACAATACTTATAAGATGCACAGGGGTGTACTTATATTTTTGCTTAGTTTTTACAATTAAATGGCACATAACAGTGACTAATAAAGTGTAGCCACTAATGCATCTTACTACCTACGTCATTGTTCAGGAGAAAAATGTTTCTGCATGATATCTGACACAATCTGCACTTCACACTTGCAGGTTATTATAGCGTCACTAGAAGGGGAATTTATTCTGAAGGATATATTTCTTCTACTCTAGTATCCATTTCCATGGATGCATATCCTGATCAATCTTCAGGTCAGGTGATGATTCTGTACGACAGTCTAGGCATGTGTGGAGCGGTCGGCAGTGTTCAGAGGCATATCTCAGGTCACTGATATCACATAGCCATTTATATTTAATTTGCTGGACTACAACAACACAGTTGTGGGACACGGTGGGTAGAAGATGGCCCTCTATAAACTCTAGTATGAGAAATACTATGCATCAGTTTCAGATCATAGTTTGAGTTTTATTTATTTTTAAATTTAAAAAATCTAATTAAGTTTAAAGGTGCAGTATGTGTTTTTGAGGATGTAGATCAAGGTTTATTACATGTTGATATTTCCTGATTGAGAAAGGTTAAATGAGTTTATTCTCTGATTGAGAGAACAGGAACACAGAAAACAGAATAAGAAGAGCAGGAAGGAAACATGATTGACTGTATCTCATTTCAGCAGTGCAGCAGATAGTGCAGTATTTATGGAGCAGTCTAATACACAAACAGGCAGCAATCCTATGAGAGCCGGTTAAAGCTGCCTCTCCATTTTCCCTCTCCATCCCATATTTCCTTGGTGACCTCTTAGAGAGCAAGAGGTTCTAAGTGAACTATTTATCCAGTCGGCTTCCCCGGAGGCCTCGGCAGACTGCTGCCAGCGCTCCTGTCTGCCCCAAAACCTCCCTAGGCCCCCGCTGTGCTTGTCAAGAAAAACTGGCATGTTTAGGGCCTCTCCCGGGGGTCCCGCTGCAGCTACACTGCTGCTTTCTGAGCCCCGCACATGAATTTGATTTTAAGATATTTTTATACAGTCCAGATTTGCTTTTGTGATTGCTGCTTTACGTTTTCAAGCAAAAAGAAATGAGTTTCATATTTTGAATTTGTTCAATTCCCAATGTAGATATTTTGTCTTAATTGTGTATTAGGGAGCTATACAGTGTCTACATATGACATATTTGGATATGCATTAAGATATGATGTGTTTTTATAAATGTGTTTCATGGAGTAGATTTAGTAGACTGTGTGCACATTTTGTTGCAATGTTAATATGTGATTGCTTGCCAGGTGTAATGCCAGTTAACTTAAATTGGTTCACTTGTGTCTTTGCTATTTAAGTGGCCTCTGTTCTACACAGAGGTGACACTGATGAAGGCTGCTTTGCATTTTCTTGCAATCCTGTCCTGCCAAAATGAGTTAACAGCATTAACAAGAAGATATGAAAAACTCAACAGCAGGTTAATCAGGATAATCTGCAGACCTAAGGGACATTTTATAGGGTAATTCTTTGATAGAGTGTAGTTCAGATGAAAATTGTCCTAAGTGAGGCTGGTGGATTTTCCTTAGATACCCTGACATTGTATTTCTGAAAAAAGAAGTTGCTTGTCAGTTTTTTAAATGTGACTTAAATGAATTATTGTATTTGGATGGAAACAGATATCTGAGAACATCAGCAGATGAAACTGAAACTACTGTATCTTCATGGTTAGATTATCACTAGTCTGTATACAAGTTATGTGGAGATGATTTGACATTAGATATGTGTTCCTTTTTCACCCTCTCCCTGATGATGCTAGTCTTTGGAAGCAGGAGTTTAGAAGTAGAATATCTTCAGGGAGAGAGGGATACCCCAGTGAACTGAGAGCTAATGGAGACGCTGGTCTCACAAGGGAAACCCTTGACCTCGGCCCCTTTTTGTAAAAGCTTTGCCCCCGTGGTAAACAATTGCAGGGAGGGGCTGCGCGGGTGTGGTCTGAGTGTGTTTGGAGAACATTTTGTTTGTGCTCTGGCAAAGGCTGTTGGGTTAGTAATGTAGTCCAGTCTTTTTCACATCTTTCAACATGGCGCAATGCTGCTTTATGTACCAGTGTACTGTGAGGTGAAAGCTCCCAAGGCGAGACAAAGGAGCAGGCCGGACGTTTGTCTACCATTAAGCACCGCTGGGCCAACTGCAGCAACAAATCCATACTGCCTGGACCGCGCAGACTTCTCCGCCACTTGCTCAACCTTTTGTAAATCGGCATTTTGATGACAATTCCTAGTGTTGAGTTGTTCCCAATCAATACACACAGAGCGGACGCCTTAATAGACACAGATAACTGCTGCTTTCCTGCTGTATCTCAGGGCTGTGGAGACCGACACCCTGTCTGACTCTGATCAATAAGCGGAGCGTGGCGCGGCGCACAAGCTCGGCCCTGCCCACTCTGCTATGGCACACAGGGCTTGCTTTCCCCTCGGCAGCAGGGTAAAACTGCCCGGCAACTCCCCAAGGTGAACGAATCGGAGATGTTACATGTGAACTGGCTGTCAAAACGATTTTGTCATCTCCCCTTCTCTCCGGTGTTTAAAGATGCTGACACACTGTGTTTGGGGTACCAATGTCTTGTTGGAAGTGATGGAGGCTTTTAGCCTTTTTTTTTTTCTCCTTTTTCCCGAAACTCCCTTTATCCGTTTAAGTGTTCACTTGAGTGTTACAATTTCTATTTCACCTGCCAAAGACGTCTCCTGGCACTTCCTGCTCACTCACAGCTTCCTTTCTGAATTTGAATTTGCAGACTTAACAACAACAACTTTATTTGTAATCTTTTCACAGTTATGAACTATAACTTTTTCCTATACACTGAATTATTTTTCTTCTTACTCAATTTGAGCCAGCTCTCATTTCAATTTGATTAAATCTATCCTGAAAAGTGTAGCAATTTTTTTGAGTCAACCAATCAACACTTCTTATTTATCTCAGATGATGTTGGGTTAATATTATTAGTGGGCAGACGGTTTCAGAGTAGAGATAAAACAGTGAGTAAAGAAGGCCAGATCAGATTCAGCTTGGGGTCATTAATGTTTCAGAGGATGCCAGAGGGAGAATGGGAGAGTCACTGCACTGCCGGGATCCATTTCTTTTCACTGTGGCTTTGTCATTCTGGATCAATCCCACCGTATGCAGGCCTATTGTAAAGCAGCTCATCTCTAATGGAGTGATTGGCAACGTACTGGCACGTGATAAAAAGAACAAGAAATACTGGACAAGAAAGGTCATTCATGAACACCTCTTCCTTCAGTCATTAAAAACCTTTCTCAGGATTTAAAAACAAAGCAAAAATATGAATATAGTCATTATTCCTCTCCTTTCTCGTTTCATCTTCCTCAGCATGGCCCAGCTCAGACCTCTGGGGCTGTGGAAGTACTTACCATCCTACTCCTCTATGCTGTGATCCCCACAATGGCATTACTCTGCTTTGATCCTGCTGCAGTCTGACACATGACCACACAGACCCCTGAATGGGCATTAGCGTAGGCTTCAGCAAACCCAACATCTGTGCCTCCCAGCACTGCCACCGCTCAAATCATTCATTAAATCAGAACACAAAAAGTAACTTTACTTGAATGCCTCAGCATAAATATTTGATCATGCCTGAGAATAAATCTTTGTCATTTTGTACTCCTTCCTCCGGTTGCGGGCTCCTCTTATAGATCCTCCTCGCCTCGCTTTCTCTCTTCCTTATTCAGATACAGGCACATGCTTGGCTCGGTCATTTGTGAAATGGATCTTATGAATATTTTAGAAAGATTCATAGCTGCAATCAGGCCAGGTTAACAGTACGACTGTATCACAAAGTAACAGCTTGTGCTGCCATGCTCGCTCAAATCATTCACTGTTTGCATAGATAATATAAGCAGAAAGAGCCTTTTGCCAAACTTTGATGTGTAACAACACAGTTTACCACTTCATTAACATTTTAGATACACAACAGTGGATTGTACTCTATATGATGTGTTTATTTATGCATAAGAACATCATCATTTACATATGCTTTACACTTTTGAGTGGTAGGATCAGTGATATCAATACAACTGTTGAGCTTTGCATTGGTATTGGTATTTGCTTGGTATCAATGGTAATATTCAATAGCAGTGTGGATACTATACCTGACACCAAAAATGTTATTTTTTAAATACCATTAAACTGATTACATTTAAACATTTCATCAAATGATACATTTTTTTCTGAATGAAGGCGGGTGTACAAAATATGGTCTAAAACAGTGGTGTCAAACATACGGCCTGCAGGCCAGAACCGGCCCGCAAAGGGGTCGAATCCGGCCCACTGGATAACTCTGTAAAGTATGACGGCAGCAGGATAAACTGTGAGGAACTGACTTCATGTAAAATGCTGCTTCTGACATTTTTCCACCCTGGCTAGAAATTTTTTCTGAAAAAACATTAAAACATATTGTGGTCAGATATTCAGATATTGAACATTATACAAAATGTTATCAATCTGCAACTTCTGTGAAAAATAATCAGCAAAAGACTGAGACATAATATTATAGAAATTTCACTTATTTTGCTTTATCTCAGGCTGTTCATCTGTTATGTAAATAGATGATTTATTGTAGTAAAGTTATATTACATATCATATACATTATATAGCATTCATAGGTTATTATGCGAGGGTTTAACTTTTACGGCCCATTTGAGATCAAAGTGGGCTTTGAACTAAAATGACTTTCACACACCTTTCTGGACAAAAAATACATTTTTTTTTTTAAATAGTAGAATTTGACTAAGAAGACTAAGAACTTGGTGTCAACTTAAGTACATGTCAGTTTTTTACTCAAAGAAAATGTTTCCAACTGAACCAAAACAGTATATAGTATTTATTTAGTTCAATAATGCATGTAGTGTTTAACTGCACAGGCTGATTCTCACATTAGCACATAAACTGTATAGCCTGTCAGGATTTGTGCATGAATCTCACAGCTTTATATTCCGCACTTCACCTCATCACAAATTCTAAGTGATGTAAAGCCTTTTCTGTGTTAACAAGAATATCAACTACAGACTAAAAGGCTGCTCTTTCTTGTCACTTGTGTTCAGAAGATTTCTTTTTCACGTGTTTTATTTCCCCCGAAGAGAAGAGAATCCTCTGTTATCAACCCAGAGTGCATCCTTTTAATGTCACCTTCAGGATTCATCTGTTATTAGACATGACTTTGGATAAAAGACAAAACCAGGCCAACTAGGAGAGAGAGCTATAGAGAGAGAGGCGAGTGATGTAGCAGCAGACGCAGTAAAAGGATTGAACACAGGTTCTTTTTTTGTAGAGAATATCAAATCTTTGGTGTAAAACCACACAGAGAGCAGAGCACGCTGACACACACTCCAGTTCTATGTGAGCAGCAGCAGAGCAGCTTTTCTGTCCCTGACTGACAGCTCACATCCAAATCGTCTACTGATATGTAATGCTAAATGAACCGGGTAAACATGTCTTTAAATGAGCGGACAGCCTGACCAACCCCCCATACCAAACCAGCCCCCCGTCTCACCCCCCCCCCCCCTCACCCGAACAACAACACACCCGCCCCTGCACCACCAGCCCCCACACGGACTCACGCTGTTCAGGGCCCCAGACCCCTCAGAACAGAGCTCAGCTAATGGAAAGCTTTCAAGGCGGCCGGGAGAAATATGTCGGCTCTCATTTGGCCTCCACCATTCTCTGATCTCACTGGTGTGTGTGTGAGTGTGTGTGTGTGTGGTCACGGCTTTAGCATCACACACGCACAAACACCTTGGGACATGCCATTATAAACAAGCCTGAAGACTGAAAACACTGTCCACCCCCCTGCACACACACACACACACACACACAAACACACACACACACACACACACACACACTCACACACACACACACTCACACTCTTGCATAGACCTGCATGAATGTGCCACATTATGTTATGTGAAGTGATTTTAAGAGGACCTTAAGAGGTTTTTGATTAGACTTAAAGGACCAGTGTGTAGGATTTAGTGTAATCTAGTGGCCAGGTTGCAGATTGCAACAAACTGAGTACCTGAGTCTCCCTCGCAGTATTTGTTTCCCAGGCTAGCAAATTCACGACCCTCCCTACTCTGCCTCTGATTGGGTTACCCTGATATTCTTACCTTAACCATAACCAATTTAACTCCTCATGCCTAAACCCAACTAATGAAGGCAACGAGTAAGAGCCAATCAACTGCAGAATAGGGCAGGTCATGACTTCGCCATTCTAGGAAAAAAAAAAAGTTTGGCTTCCCTCTCCCTATCCTATTCCATTCTTGTTCCTACTCCATTCTGGGCTACTATAGAAACATGGCGGTGCAACATGGCGGCATCCATGGAAGAGGACCCACCATGGACGTATAATAAGAGGTGGATACCGGGCACCGGCCTGCCCACGAGTTCCCACCCAGCCCATAGACTTTACATTGTAATGATGTCATAGAGTTTTCACTTATCTTGTCTCTGGGAAAGTTTTACAAATATGAAAAAAACAAATTCATGAAAGAAAGGTGGAAACACTTTTTTGGCAGCAGGAGGATTTTTAGCTGCAGTACTGCATCGGGAAAAACTGGCTGCAAACCTGAGCAGTGGAACTCTGTCCATTCCTTATAATACACCCATGGGACCCTCCTCCCTTTGTAGATATATTCTACATTCTAAGCTAATAAAAACACAACCATTCTTAATATCACAGGATTATACACTAATTAAAACATACTTATGAATATTATATTCCATTTCTGTCAACTCAGTTTTGCTAGTTGCCACCAAATTGCATTCACACTGCATCTTTTACCAGTTCAGTAATGTGGCTCTGCGCTTTAAAAGCTGCACCTTTGAATTCAAGTCTGAAACTAACAGGCAGCCAGTGTAGAGACGCTAAAACAGGTGTAATATGATCACAGGTCTAGGTTTCAGTTTCAGCAGAGTTTTGTACATCTTTATCTGTCAAAGACCTTTTAAATTCAAGCAGGTGAAAAGAGCGTTGCAATAATAAACAGGAGAGCTGCTATATATCAGAAGATACTAAACTGAAACACTTAAGGTCACTGCTGACGCATAAACTTGAAATAAATGTTAGGAAAAAAATCACTAAAACATTATGAAAGTCATAAACACACATTTGCATGCCACAGTGTAAAAGTCAGTAGGTGTGTGAAAGCGGTGTGGGGCAGGCAGGGGGAGTGTGTTGTAGCTCCAGGAGGAAGCTTGTCAGCCCAGAGAAGGCCAGCTCTCCCCCCTCCCCACACACACACACACACACACACACTCACAAACACGTGTGTTCAGCCCGTCAGCTGCCTCGCTGGTGTCTCTTGTTATTATTTTCCTCTCATTCTGCTGCCTTTTCTTTCCAGAGTCATGAATAATTTGTGTCTACGCCTTGTTGCTTGATGACAGCCGTGCAGAAGGTTTGCAGTCTGTTTTTCAGATCAGGTGAATAATGAATAAGCCCCTGCAACAAAAGAGCCGTGTCCTATATGAGCCCCGGCCTCTCTTCGTCTGTCCCGGCTTCAGTTGGCGTGTCAACCACTGAGGAGGGGACAGGTGAGCTGAAAAGTCTTCTGACGCACAAACTTTTCCTAAATGAAACATATAAGCAGAACATATGAAAACATCTTATTTCATATCTTTTTTATCTTTCAGGAGCTCCTCATCACATCGTATTAATCAGTGCTTTTTTCTCCAAAGCCCGCCGTTAGAAACTCTGCACCCCTCTCACCTTATCTCTCTGCATGTAACTTGTCAAACCTGTGTGAAATCTGCTGAACGGAGCGTGAGAGCAAATCCCACATTATTATCACAATACACACACACACACAAACAGGCCTGCTCACCCCTCAGGGGAATAATCACATTAGCTCTCTTCATCCTTATCTCCTCTCACGAGCACATTAACCAGATGTTGCTCATTCCAGATATTGATGCTTCTCGGCCGCATGCGTGCGATCTCGATCTTGATTTTTACTTTTTTTTTTTTGGAGGTTATTGCATGTGATGTTTTAGCGTGTCAGGCCACATATCACATTTGTAAATCAGGACATGGTGTCTGGTTTCAAAAGCTGTTGCAGCTTGCTGACCTGTAGTAATCTCTACGCGCCTCTTCTACAGTTTTCATGTCACATTTCAAACTTTAGTGTGGATAAAAATGTCATATTAAAGTTTTTTCTTCAGTCTTGTGAAACAACTGTCCCTGTCACACATATCTGACAGTCAAACCCAGAACTGATATTCTCATTTGAGTCCAGATTTTGGAATTCATGCAGTTTATTTGAAGTGTGGAAGATACAGAAAAATCAAACACCAGTGTTGCCTCTAAAATCCCTCCTTTATAATTCATGTTTAATTTCAGATTAATAATGAATCTGAAAAACCCACAAAAACCAGAATAGTGAACTTTCTAATTGCACAACGATGTCTGTCAAGAGGAATTAATTCACTACCTCTTTGTGTGTGTGTGTGTGCGTGTGTGTGTGCGTGTGCGTGCACTCCTGGACCAAGACGCAGGGCCAAAGATTTGAGCCTTTTAGACTGCATTGCTCTGATTACTCGCCCACCCAAATTGATCGAGCCCTATTCTATTCATATTTGATATGCCTCGGGGCAGTGGGGGTAATGCTTTAAAAAAAAATCCACCCCTGCCCTTGGAGGAAATCTGGTCAGCCTAATGGTTCATTTGAAGATTTTTTCCCCCTTCTTTCTGAGATTGTGCTTGAGGAGTTTCTCTCTGAGGGAATCACGCAACACCTTAAGAGACAAAAATGATTCAACTTGTAAATAACAAGCCGTCGTTTTAAAGAAGCTGCATGAGGAAGTGATGAGAGGAGTTGGTCAAAAGTTAAGAAAGAGTGAGACGTCACACCTGAGAGGAACCACTTTGCCCGTTACTGTAAGGAGTGGTGGTCACGCTGGTGGCTCGGGGCCGCCTCAGAGGGTTAAAGGCACTTAACAGCAAACTCCTCTTCATTCCAACAGGAGGAAATCCCCCTGTGCTGTGATTCAACATCAACCCCAACACAATGCGTGCCCTTTTTTCTTTTCAGACAGCAGCGTTCGCCTTGGTGATTTATCTCTGACGCGTGCAGCAATTTCCTTTATAGTCTGCAGATTTCCTGTTAGGTGAGCTGCTCTTAGTGATGACACATATATTTTTAACTCATTTTAGAAATAAAAAAAACACAAGCCAGTTCCGCATGAAATATATTTTTTTTCTTTTTATCTCTAGATAATAAATGAAGTGGCTTCTCTCAGCAGCAACGGTGCACAGCTCCAGTAAGTCTTGCATTACATCTCCATCCCTCCAGCTTCAAATGAGCTTGCCTTCCCCCTGTTCTCCTTCAGTCTGTTCATCTGGGGCTTTAAAATATTCAGTATTTTCGCAGGCCTGGATGTTGTACGATTTTTGAGGGAAGTGAGGCATAGAAAATCTTTGTGAGTCAGTGATTTCAATCAATGTCGAGGGGAAGACGACTAACTGATTGTTCCTCTTCTTCTTTTTTTTGAGTAATAAAAAAAAGGTGAGAGTAAATGAGTAATTAATGTGAGAGCTGTTTTTATTCACAGGAACAAAGTGATGGAAGTTATATGAAAATAATGATCTGAAATGGAAACTCATTTCTTATAAGTTAATTGATTTGTTTCTGAGATTTGTGACTGTATGGAAATCACACCTTTTTATTTATCATCATACTGTGTGTGTGTCACCGTCTGTAATAAGGCTTCACATGCTGGCAGTTTCTTTTACTTGCTGTAATTTGCCAGTCTCTCAATATGACTTTATTTTCCTGGTAGTTTTAAACAATATCCAAATTGATCCACCTTTATAAACCCAGTGTGACTATTTCTGCTCATCACTAACTCAACAAATGAATAATAAACCAAAGGTAAAGTCCTTCTCTGCAGCAGTTTGTCAGAGAACAGCTGCTGCATGTGGTGCCAAAACTCGTTTTGGTTTTTGTTGTTTTCCTGTCTGTCTTTCTTTCTTTCTTTCTCTCTTTTTTTTCTTTCAATAACAGCCATGAGGGTGAAAAAGCATCTGGTTAACGGTTAAATCAGCTCAGACTGTTTAAGGTTGAAACACAAGGCTGCAGTGGTCAAAACAAACAGGAGCTATAGCCTGTGGGCATTCCCAATCACAGCAGTATGACGCTTCCAATGTCTAAAATCAGCTTTCACTCATCTTCAGAAACACCTCCGAAAACAAAGAGCCTATTGGCTTGTTTATTATTATTGGCCTATTTATTGTAATTATCGGGTGGAAGCTTACTCAATTACTGCACGAACTAACTGTGATTATGACATTAAACCAGCACATTTCGATACTAATTTAAATAATAACAATAATAATAATAACAATGATGATTATATTAATTAGCAATATTTCTAATATATTATGAACACTATACACATGATAAATGACTCTGGATTTGGCGTAAAGGCTGCAAATTGCGAGGAAAGCGCTTCATTTGGTGTTTGATTTTAGCGAAAGTGAGGAAATAATTCTACACTTGTTTTATTCACTCTCTCCATTTCTATCATCTGGAAGAGAAAAAAAAGTCACCTCAGCTCATTTTCATTTGTCATTTTTTTCAGTTTATTATTGCATTGTTTTTTAATTCCTCTTAATACCAACAGGGAAAAAAATGAAAAAAAATATTTTGTAAACGACAAAATAAAAGGAAAAAAAAGTGCAAAATGTAAAATGTGTGAGATACCAGCTTGGTGAGTCTCAGGCTGTTTTGCCAGCAGCTCCGAACTGAAAACAAAATGCTCCTCTGTTCTTTGGACAGATGCAGATTTCCATCACTGCTTCTTTGTGTTTTTATTGTCGATCCGGTTATTTAAAGTGTAAGTACAAATATTTGGGTTTGAAATCCTTTCTAAAGATGATTCATATCAGTCGACATACAAACATGAGAAATGAATTCAACCTGTCTGATCTGCGTGTCTGACAGTTCGCAGCTTATCTCTGGTTTGTTGGACCTTTGGAACGATCTGCAGAAAGTTAGTAGAAGAAGTAGTGTTGATGGTCTCCACACTGCAAACAAGTCTGTAGGTAATACATTATTAGGCTATAATAAATTATAAAGCTCTATATATCCAATGCACTTTCATATATGAGGTTTTTATGAAGCTAAAAGTGGATCCAAAAAAATGTCCTCAAGCGAAATGTCTCATGTCTCTCTGTCTCTCTCTCTCTGTCTCTCTATTTAAAAAAAATAAGGACTCAGATTATATGACATGATGTGTGCGGTGAAAGGCGCGGTTTGTCCGTGAAAGGGACACTCGGCCCTTCATTTGAGTCCGTGCTGCGTCTCTTTGTGCCTCCGCAGATCTACTTTTCTCTGGAAGCCTTTCCCGCACATGTCGCAGCCGAAAGGTTTGTATCCGGTGTGTTTCCTGCTGTGCGTGATGAGGTTGGAGCTCTGGCTGAACGCTTTCCCGCACACCTGGCACTTATGCGGCTTCTCACCTGAAAAAAGAAAAACATTAAAATATATTTAGTTTGAGGTATATAAACTAAATTACATATTATTATAGCATGAATCGTTTTTCCAATCTGGGCTTTAAAATGTACTAAAATCAGGAACATTTGGGACTTTTACGCACAGGCGAGAGCCCGATTACGCATCCGTGCGTAATCATCCTCTAATTTCCACTAATGTACCACATTTACTGCTACATCTTTCTGTCTTTTCTCCACCTACCTGTGTGAATGAACGTGTGTTTCTTCATGTCTGACTTCTGGTGGAACCTCTTGCCGCAGTACTGGCACGGGTAGGGCCGGGTGTCAGAGTGGATGAGGAGGTGAGTCGACAGGGTTGACGACCTCTTAAAACTTTTACCACATATTTTGCAGTCGAAACTTCTTTCCTGAAAACGTGAGCAGAGGCGAGGTTAAGAGGACTTGAAGTTAAGCGGTGCAGCCCTTACAGGAAAGCAGAACGACAACAAGAGGAAGAAACACGGCAAAGGTGTGAAATCGGAGGTTTTTTCGCGTGAGTCACCTGCGAGTGTACGGCTTTGTGCTGCTCCAGGCTCACTGCGTGGCCGAACGTTTTGCCGCAGATTTCACACGCAAACGGCCGAGTGCCACTGTGAGACCTTCGGACGTGCACTTCCAGACCATGCGGAGTGGAGAAAACCTGGTGGACAGACAGAGATCATCATGTTAAAGAAGATTTGGAGATGATAAATCATTAAAATAAGATAAGATAAGATATTCCTTTATTAGTCCCACAATGGGGAAATTTGCATTGTCACAGCAGCAAGTGGACAGTATATGATAGATGATAGATGATAGATAGCCTTTTATTGTCCAATGGGGAAATTCGTTTTCACAATCTGTCAAAAACCCCACCAAGCATTGAAACAATATACATACACCCACATACTGTACAAACACCACCAAACATTTAGATGGGTGTATATATTTTTAACTGCATTTCAGGTGGGATTTCCCTTTATTTCCCCCTTCTAGAAAGGTCAGCGGTCACAGAGTGCATGGTCATCCTCACACACTCCAGCAGTGTGTGTTTGCTTAGTTCCACAGTAAGAATTTGGGATGATTTAATTTACACATCAAATAATGACAAATTATCAAATTCTTGTTGTTTTCCTTGAAGTTTACAGACTGTAGTTTGTGTAATACATAGATTTATCCCTACACTGCTGAAGCTATGCAGACATCTCACCTTACTGCACTCCACACACTTGTAAGCACCATTCAGGATCAGACTGGAGCACAGCAGGTTAGACGAGGCCTTCACTTCTGGTTTTTTTCCATGCAGGCTTCTCTCAGGGTACAGCAGAGCAGCAGCAGCAGCAGCAGCTTGCCTCCTGTACTCGCTGTAGGTCTCCTCTCCCAGAGCCTGCTCTGTGTACAGGGAGTTTCTGTCCCTATAAAAGGCAATAGCCGCCGGGCCAGTGTCCACCTCCACGCCCGGATGGAGGGCCTGCTGCACCAGGGACTTCAGCCCGGGCCCTGTGTAGCTGCTCCAATCATAGGGCCGGAAGGGGACGGTGTAGGGCTGGATGTCATCCACCAGAGGGGACAGCGATTTCTCCGAATCAACTGCAGGAAGAAACAGAGAGGTCAGATGAAATTTTAATGACACCATCGCCATGGCTGAAGGGAGGGGAGGGGGGCATTCCCAGGGCCCCACAGGACTGTTACAAGGAGTCATGTAATGTTCTCTTAGAGAATTCCCAGAAGGTGAGACTGTTGGGAAAACCAGGAATACGAGATAAAAGGGCACTCTCAAAGTTATTTATAAGGCCTAAAACATTTTAAAAAAAAAATAAACAAACTATATGATAAAAAAATATATTTTAAAAGTAGCCTAATTAGTTCTAGACAGGCTACTACACAAATGTTACAGCATGTTTAAAATATGTTGATACATGGAGGAGAAAGTGTGAACTCACTGAGATGTAATCTACCAACAAGGCTTCATACTTTTTATACATATGTGATAATCCTTATCCTCCAAACATGAAGTGTCATTTCTTAAAATGTGCTCAAAGATAAAAAATAATCTGACAAAAGATTTCAGACAGACATGACCTCATGTAACACTGTAATAATAACCCAGACTAGCGTTAAACATAACCGCCACCATCTGTGTTATTTCTTCCTCTCCTGTAGATTTTACTGTTATATCTCTTCTTCTGGGCCTTTGATTTTTGCAGTGCTAATGAAAAGGAGTGATGGAACTGTGTGTTTATGTACCCGGTGATGCAGAGGGGGACGGAGGCCTCCAGAAGTCCTCGTAGTCCGGGGATTGAGCGCACAGACTGTCGGCGCAGCTCAGAGGAGACTTGGGGGAGAAATGAGCATCATCAACCGGGTGAGAATCTGGAGAGAACCCGCACCTGTCCACAGACAGATCCACACACAGGTCCGCCTCCTCTGGGAGCTTATCTGCGTCTGAGCGGACACAAACACACTGTCAGCATCCCAACGATAAACAAATAAAGAAGATAAAACTATGATGGTTTTAATCCTGCTACATCACTGCAGTATCAGGCTGCTAGAGGACATTTAAAAATGGCCATAAATTACGTTTAAATTGCGTTTAGATTTATTAGGGCTCTAAAGAGTTATTACACACGGAGGCCAGTATTGAGTCACATACAGAAATATAATGGAATACAATAATCAAATGTAATGATTACATCACTATAAATATTATGATGTTTAATTAAATTTGAGAGAGGGGATTTTTTTTTGATTTTTTAAATTTAGTTTTATTTAGTTTTATTTTGTTTCAGCATTTTTGGGATAAAAACGTTTTAAGGCCTGTTTCAATAAAGTAAACGGATGTTGTTTTTTTTTAGTTATTTTAATTGTTAGATTGCTGACGCGTGTTCCACTTTCTGTTTCCTCTCTTAATATACCTTTGATTTTAATAATACGTTTGTAAATAAATAAAAACTTAAACTTAGTCTTATGAAATTCCATGTTATGTCCTCTGATAGGGTCAATTTTTTAACATTAAAAAAAACATTTTATTTTTAGAATAAGTCAAAGCAGCATCATTGTGCACATACCTGAGCATATGTTTGCAAGGATAGTGTCCAGCCGGTTATAATCATCGTCTAAACTGCGGGGCTGGTGGTAACTGTGCGCTTTCTTACTCTTCACCAGAAAGGAGCGAGGCATCTCTGAGCTGTGCACAACAAAAATCAATGAGAAATAATCCGTCTGAGTGAGTGTATAGAGGAGCTGCGCGATCTGAACCCCGTAAAGATTAGATCTCAACTGCTGGAGCGATGCGGCTGCAAGTGCCTTTTAAACAACCTGGCCACAGAGCATGCGCAAAAGCCACCGTCACCGTCTGCCAGGTGTTGCCATGGACAGGTGTCAGTCCAGCCCACCACACTGCAAAGAATATCCTGTGTGTGGTGTAACAGCCAGCACGTCGTGTGGTCACAACTAATGAGAGAACAGTGTGAGCGTGGGAGATGTGCAGTGACTCCTCCCCAGTAGCTTCACTCATCTCAAAACTTATTCATTCAAGCAGCCTGTGACGTACACATCTACCTTTACTCTGCTTTTGTTTTCAAGAAAAACACCCGTGGTCTTATGAGTAGCCTTTTCTTAAAAATACAAAAACCCGACAATAAATGTGAGTCTGACTTCTTTTTTTTTTTTTTTTTGCAGTGTTGAGGCCAAAGCCTGTAGCTGCTGGTGGCCCCTCGGCTCAGACAGTGGCTCGTGTCTCCAGAGGAGCCCGGGGCCATCAGGAGGAGTGATAGGCTCCACGCTTTATCAGCTCTTTGCTCAATCGTGGAGGTGGACGTGGGGAGAGGAAACACGGAGGAGCGCCTAGACTCTCTGGGCCCTGCAGTTGTGGTAAATTAAGGGGTGGGGGAAATTCTGACTGCTTTATTTTAGGCCCTAGCCCACAGTCAGCTACAGCCTATATATGCATCCATAAATAGACTTTCATCAACACTTCTCTGAGTCTCCCTTCAGGTGTGTCTGCAGTGTGTTTTACTCCTTAAAAAGGCAGTGACATATTTAGTGATTGACAGTAATTACAATGATCCAGTGTAATAAAATGATCACCTGTGATTAAACCTCACACGTTAGGAAGGCTTTGTCCCGGTCTGGTGGTCAGATGAGCTCATACACTGTTATTATGTGACAGACACTGACGTTCTCACGCCTGCGGGGACAGTTTCACATTACGCTGGACGTTACGTTCAAAGGGAAGAGTCCCATAACAGAGACAAATTGTCTTCTGCAAGGCGCAGATTATAATAGCGCCTGTTTAGCGTCATTACGCACTGAACAATAGAGGTGCGCGTCCAGATGCCTCTGATGCAGGTGGAATACATGAACCTTCTTTAAAGAGCAGTTCATTAAAAACACTAGATTTACTGTACAGCATGTAGATATCAACCAATGACTGCTTAGAACATCTTATTATTTTATACATTTAAGCTACGACTTTAAGCACAGTGTCCTCATACACTGCACGGTGAGTTTAACATCTCCTGCACCAGCATGTAAATGAGCTCCACATCTGTAAAAGATGTCTCCACTAAAACACACATCTGCAGCCCCCTGATAGGTTCAGGGACTCCTTCACTCGGCTGTCAGTTAGAGCATTCAGTCACAAGGACACAGCAGATCATATATATCCATAATGATATGATGAATGCATTTTTCTATGAAGACAGAAGATCAGTGAGGACAGCGTTAACGCTGCAGACTGAGCAGCTATCAGCAGGCCAAATGACAGACAGGAAATCAAAGCGCCACACGCCTCAGCTCGGCGGTCGCATCCGGACGCGGTGCTGGTGCTGGTGCTGGTCAGGATACGAGCAGATAAAAGCAGAAGCCCTGCTGACCACACACTGCTGCTAATAACACACCACAGCTGACAGCTACAGTCCTGTTATCAACCTAAAGACAACGCACCGATAATAGTAGGATAAAACATTATTTCACGTTTTTTTTTTTAATCACCTGTAGTTTAGCAGGAGCCAAAGTAGAAAGTATTTCTGATCGCTTGCATGAATGCCATTTTATCTGATTTACTGAATAACTTAAATATTTCTCATTCACTGGTGAAATTCACTTTTTTTAAAACGCCTCCACGTGTGAGAAAAATGATTGATGTGTGCACCACTCTGCTCCTCAGCGTCACACCTTAATGCGTCCTGATGAACGTTACAGGATTCAATGTGGACACACTTACGGTTAGTTTCAACATTTAGAAATAAATCAAAACTGTAGCTGTAACACAATCTATGCTGTATTATGATTTCTGTTATCTGTTTAAACCTAACATAATGCGATTTGATCTCATATTCGGGTAGTGTTAAATTCGAATCTATTACAATTATACACCGATTTAATTAGTAGACTAATGATTTAAATCGGATTTTTGTAGCACTTGGACAAAAACTATAGTTAAAGTGAAATAGTTGTTTTACACAGCCGGAGCATCACAAGCAGCATGGAGTGACTGGCTGTCACTGCGCCGCTAGAAGCGTTCAAGGACAGTAGTTGGTGCTGTTCAACATATATACAAACATCAATCACTGCTTTAAATATAAAATCACTCAGCTCACGCTACTTTAGCTATTATTACTACACTACACTCAGTGTCTAATAGAAAAAATCATCAGCCGCATTTGGCAAAAATACAAACCTGGTTAATCTTTCAAAGTGCCCGTAGTGAAAAGCTCTTAAAATGTGGTTTTCTGCATGAAATGATTACTAGTTGAGGCTTAGCTCTACAAACCGCGAGAAATCACTTCCTGAAAGCACTCAATCTAAAGCAAGAATCTTCACAAAGGAAGGCAGCGTTGAGACAAAACATCCCACATGAACTCACACTCATCTGAATGCATTTTGGTTCAGTGTGAATACATTCAGGTTAGAAGTCTGCAGCCACAATTTTTAAAAGAAAAAAAGGCAGATGGAAGAGTTTATTCAACGTTTTATTGTGAACTCATCACACACACACACACACACACACACACACACAACAATCTCATGTAGTCTCCAGAGTGTGCTGACTGCTCCATCCATAGCGTTGCCTTTGTGTCCTTACTGCAATGCAGACTCAAAAAAAAAAAAAAAAAGTGCCAAAACATGATCTCCCCTCCCATCAAACGACACAGGATATCTTGTTCATGGAGGGGACATTATCATCACCTAGAGAATAGTCAGAATCTTTTTTTTGTTTCCTGGACATGACAGCCCCAAGACTGCTGCGTTCACTTCCACCACGTCTGTCAGTGAATACAGGAGTTAGTGTTCAACACAGACATTCAGACAAACATTTACCAGGTCCTTTGTGTGTGAAATGGAGTGGAACTGGCCCATGGACAGCACAATGCAGAATATAGTGCTTACTTTGGTACACTTGATTTTTTTAAAAAGCATCATCGCCTCCCCTCCATACTGTGTTATAAAGTGTACTATGATGCGTTCTCAGCTTTTATCAGCCAGTTGAGGTTCCCTAGGCCTGTCATCCATTTCCGTGCAAATTTGTGACACAAAGCATATGATAGACATTAGTCATGTTTGACTTATCGGCGAAACAGCAATTAGTATTCAATGAACTGATTTTCTGCAGGGGCTCATTTTGAAAGTAAAGTTGCGATGCTTCCAGAGAACTCAAGAGAACAGCAACAGTAGTTAAGAAATAAATCTGTCCTGTTTTCTTCTGCTCAGAAACATCCGATTCATCTGAAGCCGTCTACTGAGAAAAGCTGAGTGTTTGTCTCTTATCGGACTCTCTCCTCAGCTGTCTCTAAAGCAGGATTTATCATTTAAACTAACATGTCCCTTTTTTTTCTTAATTGTACAATATATTTTAAACATATGCAATAGATACATATTTTCAAGTTCAAAGGGAATTCAAAAAACAAAACAAGACATAATACACATTTACATATCTACAAGTTTGCAGATGTCACCATTGATGTCGTGGTGCACCGGCCCTGGTGAAAGGCATGCAGCATGTGCTAAGGCCAAAAAGTCAACACTGGCTGATCCAAGCGGCTTTGATACCATGCTCTGATCAAGCTCATCAAGACAATAGATATACACACACATACATACATACATACATACATACATACACACATGCACAGACACTCATACAATTCTGCCTCTGCATGATGGACACTTAGTAGTAACGGCATCAATATATCTTTGATGTTCATTTATAAAATGCTTTAAAAATATAAAAACACATAGGATGAAGTGTGTAAGATAACATAAAATGTTTTTATTGCACAGTCTCTTTCTCTGTGTTGTACCTAGCTAAAGGGGGTCAGAGGAGTGATAGACTGACCCCCTCTAACCCCACACCCTGCCCTTCTTCCTCTGGTCTCTGTAACCCAGTCGGGTTTGATACGCTCCACATTAATTCATTCTCTGCTGAGGTGCAGAGCTGTTAGCTGGCCTCCAGCAGAAAACACAGGATACAGAAGGGAGGTAAACAAAGAAAAACTAAATCTATAAGTGTGATTCTTATGATATGAAATGATGACGCATTTCCATTCTGAAATTCAGTACTCCAGATCCACACCTCTCCTCTGAAATGGGCTGCATGGAACACCCTCTCTTCCTCATTGAGTGCTGACAGCCTGTGTCTTGACTCTGGCACCCAGCGGGTGCTCGTCACACGGTGGTGGACTTGTGGCTGCCGCTGGAAGGTACGGTGAGCCGCAGGGCCTCCCCATCGTCCTCATCCTCGCTGTCCGTGTCTCCGAGGTTGGGGCGCAGTCTGATACGGCCACCACTGCCGCTCCTCTGCTGGGTGTCCTGGAGGGTGGGGTCCTTGACTCCATCTTCATCTGAAGAGTGGTAAGACTCATAATCCCCCACGTAGTGATTGACGATGTGGATCCCATCAAAAGCGGCCTGTTTGGCCATGCCCCTCTGCCCTTTTAAGCAGCAAATCTGTGGGAATAAATATAAGGAGTGTTAGAGGGCAACACAAACTGTTTAATCCTGCATGCTAATAGAAACCAAACACACACTGACAGAGATGATATGAATCAATACATCATCAGTGACATTTCTGCAGTATCACTGACACAAACACAATGGGATGTCTTTCACAAATGTAACAGTCAGAAACCAAATGGGAACAATATGATAACATATGACCTGTGTCCCACCTCCATACTGCATATAGTATGCATATACTGCTTTTGTAGTTAACATATTGAAACAATAGTGTCCATTAAATACAGGATTTTGTTTACTTAATGTTGTCACTTTTCCAGTGTTAATGCAATACATACTTAACAGTATGTAGTTTTGATTTGGGACACAGCTATTCTTGATGGAGCAGAGATCACTCCATTTAGGACTTTGTAGGAGACGGTTCCTGATGCCTCCTGTTGAAAAGTTTATGGGAGTGGCTGTTTGCTGCTCTTTATCAGAGGTAGAGAAGTTAACCTGATTATATTTGCCAAAACAACCATTTCGTCCTCATGCATAACCAAACACTTCTGAAGAGAGATCTTACCTATTTGGACTTATGTGACCTGTCCAAATAAGTTTACTCAACTTCTACATTGCCTCTTTCTGGTGCACTAAGCTGACTTGGACTTACTGCACCTTATGCATGTACACTGCAACTGCAGCTGGTGAGAACTGGTCTGAATCCAAATGTCCACCCTCTGGACTTGACCACTGAGCACTCAAGGCCTTCAGTCATATGTACTGTGACATCAAGTCTGCGAGGGTGCTGGGCTGCAAGGGGATAAAATGCACTGAGACGGACTAAAGACCTCCTGTGTTTCCATGGAGAAGTCTGCACCCCAAGTGGACTTTCTTGAAGTCTGCAGAAAGTCCACTTGAGGCTCCTTGTGGACTTGATGAATTGTGCGTTTGGACAGCCTTCAGCTCTTGCAGACTTCCCAGGAACGCATCTACAAAGTCCATGAGTCTACAAGTGCAGTGAAGTCTGGACATTTGGATTCAGCCCTGCAGTTGTAGTGGGTGTTTCCCCCAATTAACCACCAGGGGCAATAGTGAGACCATTCAGGCCATGCTTGAAAACAACACAAAGGTAAGGTAACTTTATTTAAAGGATAGCAAAAAAGACTAAAGGTGCTGAGTAGTAGTAGTTTGTTTGGCAACTGTCCACTGGGTTAACTTTTCTCATTAACAATAAAGAGCAAACAGCCACTTCTGTAAGCTGCTCAGTGGCAGCATCCAGGACTGTCTCCAGTCCCAAACAGGGCTACAGAACATAAAAGGTGAGGGTCAACACAACGTCAGGTCTGAATCACTGGAAGTCACACGGACATCTGTACCAACTCACCTGGGTCGGCCTGCCGGGCAACAGACATGTGGAAACAGACGTATTCAGAGACCAATTTAGAGTACGTTATACGTCAACAAGCAGTAACATGGAAAAACAAAAATAAGCCTTATTAAATGCACCTGTCTGGTGTGACTTCATGTTGTTGCCATGCAAAAAGGAAACTGTGATCTGGTCAACATCTCAAAATTTCCAGCATTATGATGCATGTTTGGGCTCAAAACGTGACAGAAAGATGGTGGTGGGCTTTGGAACCTTGCAATGCTCAACTTTCAGGTTTGCTCATCAGACAGTTAGAATGATTCATAGCAGACCGCTGTTTACCCGAAGATGACCACCAGGCAAAACCAAGTGACACAGGAAATGACTCTGAACACCTCTACTTTTTTTTTTGAAGATGCAACAGTTTTAAAAATACATGCAAATTCTCTAGTAAAGAGATGTGTAGGCCACATATCTATGAAGGTGTTTTCAGGAGGTATAAACAAGCTCTGTACAGGAAGTCTCTGGGTGTAGTTAGCACTTCTACTAATCTGTTAGCCTCAAAGCAAAACCATATCTGAGGGAATGTTGTGAAATCTTCTGAAATGACAGATCAAAGAAATAGCAACAATAAATCTGAATCCCTAAAGTGAAGAAAAAAAAAGTAGTAAAAGTAGGTAGTCTGAATAGTGATGGATGTGTACAGTAGGTGCTTTTACTAGTCTCACCTCATGTTTTAGCTCTTTTATCTGGTCTTTGAGGTCATGGATGTACTGGCTTGAGTCTGTGTGGTTCAGCTGGCCTTGGACCTTTCCTTCTTCTTTCTGTTGGTACAGGAGACAAGTTACAAAAAAAGAAAAAGCTACAGTACTCAGTGATGCAGGGTGTTTTCCTAAATACTGAGAATGTAAAGAAATGGTTACACTTGCGGCTTAATAATATTTAACACCACGACGGCTGATATAAATTGTGTTGTTTTTTTTTTTTTAAAGCATCACAAAGTGTCCTCCAGATGTGAGAGAAACACAATAGTGTCATTTGTGCTTGATTTCCTCCCCTGGGGATGAGGCTGGTTGTCGGCTTTAACAGTTAAACAGACCATGTGATGTTTACCTTCCTCACTGAACACATCTGCAGGCACAAATACTCTCTCTATCTCAAACCTCAAATCACGCCCATCACCCTGCCAGTTAGTAGAGTGAGAGTTTAAACCAGGGGTTGCATCATGAAAACGCAGTCCACCCCCACCCCTGTGAGTGCTGTGTGTGTACATCTCCCATAACTGGCCAACACCCCAAAATACAGATAGGGGTTTCTGATTCCTGTGGTTAAAGTGAGGATGAATGTGGCATGTCCCAGTAGGCTTCTTTTTTTTATCAAAGAGAGGTCTAAACAAGTGACATTATTCCATGTATCTGTTGTTTTTGAGGTTTTACCCGCTCCAAAACACTGCAACGGTAAAAAGCAGGGCAGTTAATATGACTTCCTCGTGCTCAGCTGTGTGAATCGCCAGGTGTCAGGCTGTGGCCGCGGACGCCAAACGTCTCAGCAGGAGCTTGTGTTCCTGCTCCCCTCAAACCCTGTTGACCTTTTAGTTTTAACAGCAGAGTGACTGAAAGCTGGAGAAAATGGACGTGTGTATACAGTACAGACACGTTCACTTCTCAACCTGGTCTGTGCAGGATCTATGAGACAAACTAAAATCTTGCTTACTAATACAAACACAGAGCATATGCAATGTCTTTTAGAGACTAAAACATTTTGTGTAAATCTCTGAGCATGTCATAGAAACCTCAAAATAAACCATGCATGTCACTTTTGGTAGAGTCTCAGCTTCAAGATGAGAAACCACTTCCTATCAGGCCCAGAGAGTGTGGAGCTGTGGCGTTTACAGAGGCTATGGCTGTGATAGTGAAAGAGTCCTACACGTAAACCTTAATAGATATCAGAGTTTCAGTGACAATCTTCTCCCCGTTACCGAGCAGATGTAATCAGCCTGTTCTAGCTGTTAATTCAATCTCTGCAGGGGTTATCTCCAAAGCTACTGAAGGACTAAAAATGGTGCACATCACCTAAATGTTCTAAGTGACAGACTCCACGGCTGTGTTGTTCACTCAGAGTTTAGAAAAAGCTAATCTGACCACAGCGACCTCTGACAATATAAACCCTGATGCAAACTGTCACCGCCAGTGTGCGTCACAATGTGAGACGTTGAACCTGATTTTTCTTTTTTTTCTTCTTCTTCTTCTTCTTCTTGTTCTTCTTGCTTTATTTTCTTGCAATTGACGCAGTATTCACCCCACAACTTACAGAGTAGGTAACCAAACCACAGACCAAGAAGCCAAGGCTGGCACACTGATTGCAGCTCAAAAACCAGCTCAAACACCTTTATTGCCCCCCCTTAGGAAGAAAATATGCACACACACAAACACACACACCACACAAAAATACACACATGTTAAAAGCTGCTCCTTAAATGAATGAAAAACTAATTGTTAAACCCTTTGCAAATTTTTTGATGTACTGAACTAACAGTTCATTATGCAGATGCTAAAAAGTGTGAGGGCGGTAGTGGTAAATTTCTGGTGTTGCATGTTTTTTGCTCTATCACCTAGTAACAAAACCTCAGACCACACTGTGTGATTATGTGTGCCTGTGAAGGGAAAAGAGGGGAGGTTTTTGTAGTTGTCATACTTATAAATAGTATGGGCCTGCAAGCTAAGACTACCTGAAACACCTTAAACTAAGGAATATATGTGCAACAGTGCTCTGCAAAGCATCCTCCACTGGACCCAAGTCACAACTGTTTCCAACAGAGCTGTCAGTAACTCGGTCACAGTTTATGATTTCAAATGTGATGTTTACACTTTTATCAATAAATGCTGTCAGCACTAAATGAAACTGATATTCACACTGCAGAAATGTGAAAGGCGTCTTAGTATTGCTGCTGACTGAGAATCAACACACAATTGTCCATCTCTATTTATTTGCTTGGCCTTTTCTTTTCTGCTCAATCTCGCTTCTAAGCACTGACAGGATGACAGTTAATATAATTACAATCACTGCGAGTTTCACATTTGTGCTCCACCAATCGCTAAAGACTTCTTTCCACTTTGACCTATTGCCTGGCTGATCAGTGCTAAATGAGTCAAACTGTGATTCAAAGTTGTAAAACAAATAAATCCTTTGAAATTACAAAATGTAGATACTATCAGTATATATGTGGGTTCAATACCAAGCTTAAAACACCCACTTGTGACTAAATAAAAAGTCCTGACTCATCTACAAACCTTTAGTTCTCTAACCGGCTTAGATCTTTAGCCACCGAGAAAGAATTCCTTAAAAGGCTTTAGACACATAGTCAAACTCTACTGCAATTTAAAGCATAAAGAAGATTGAAACTGACACTCACTGTTCATAATGAAGCTTCACTCATAGGAAAAGAAGCTGACAGACACTTACTTGGATCCCACAAACAAGCCTCAACCAATTCAGGATAGATTTCTAGATGATTTTATCTTTTATCAATCAGTTCTCTCTCAGTGTTGTTGATGAAGGGCCGCGCCTGTATTTGTTTTCTGTCATCCTTGTTGTGTGTGGCGTTACATTTGTTTGAGGATAAATATTGAGCTTCTTGTGTCCAACTTCATTCATCTCACTGTTTCATGTCTTTACACATAACTCCTAAACGAGTTGTATTTATATCTACAGTTGGTGCAAAAATACAACTAAAAAACAAACATAATGTCGTGTCACTGTGTTTAAAGCAGCTTCAGACAGTCTTTAACTTCACAGCCAAGATTATGTGTCATACAAATTCATGGCTTGGGATATAGTTTTACTTTTTATTAACCACACCAGTCTGTACTCGCCATTTTACATACAGCATCCACAGTTTAGGTGTTGACCTCACATTTCCACTGCTAACATCTGCATCTTGAACTTTAAATATTTCTGTGCATTACTTATCTGCTACAATGTGCGTGGGCTTTGATCAGATTTGATTTCTACTTGTGTCTCCTTGGCAACATAAGCAACGAAAACATCACATCTGCTATCAGATTGAGTTTCTCATACTGTGATTGGTGCACGGAAATTTGTGACATCCCCTCTTTCCAACAAGCACCACCCACCTCAAACCAGTGACAAGAGCTCAAGCGAAACCACAAATACAGAAATCACTCATCAGCTAATTCTAACTTCACCAAGTGTTTCTAAAGTCCACGTAGAGGCTCACAGCTTACAGTAAAGAGGCTAGGATCAAACACTAACAACAAACCTTCATCCCATCAATGAAAGAGGCAAATATAATTCAGCGTTGTCCTTTCACATTCCTGTGTGGGACATTACTGTATTTGTGTGAAGTTTAGAGATGTTAAATGTGGTTTGTGAGGGAGTTGATGATATCCAGAGCTTGCGTGTGCTGAGGCTGCAGTGTGCTGATGTTACACACAAACCTGAATCTCGAGCTCTGAGATATGTTGCTGGAGTTCAGCCATAGCAGCAATGTTGTCAGCTTCTCTCAGCCTCACTGCCATCACCTCTTCCTTACTCTGCACAAAACAAAAGACATTATCTCAACAACAGTTTCAAGATCTATGATGCTGAATGTTCAGCATATTTTCTTTAGAAATGTAGGTGAGACTAGCATGTCTTATTGAGCTGTGGAGTGTGAGAGTGTGAATGTTTCAGGGGGGAAACCCTGAGCGAAGGGGAGTGTTGCAGCATCAGCACTGAGATATCATTGCTAACAGCAGCCGCAAGTTGCTTCCTCCATCTCAATCTAGATGGTGATCTAATCACACAGACATCACAAGTGATGAGTTTGTGTTAACTGTCAAGTTAAAAAAAACATGAGGCTGAAGGGGGAAGACTTAACACAACCGGAACTTCTTTCTCCTAACAGTAAAATAATCTATAATATACAATTTTACATGTTACTTTGAACTTTGAAGTGTTTAAAATCTAAGGCTATATTTTTAAATCAATCAGATCAGTAGCATATTGGTACCTTGCACTCAATCTCAGCTTGTCTCCGCTTGATCTCCTGCAGTTGCACATGCAAATCTTTGTTTTGCACCGTCAGTGTTTGTACATGCTCCCGGAGACTCTTGCTCTCCTGCTCCGCCCGTCGCAGGTGGTTGCTGTGAATCTGATTCTGTGAGAGCAAAGAGTTATACATTTAACTTTTTTTTTGTTTGTTTCAATTTAAAATCTCTGAAATGTGTGGATACATTCAAACACAAAAGCTGAGTAATGAGTTCCGCTTGCACTGAGTTGTGAGCAACAGATGACTGCTGCCCTCTAGAGGCCACTGTGTGACAATACAGGTGGAGAATTATTGACTTATTTTCCAGCTCATTTACTGTCTGACATACTATAGACAGGTAAACTTAATCACACCATAGCTTTATGGCCTCTCACACAGCAAGTTGTGTCTGTATTACAATGCACATTTAACTCCTTATGATTAATGTAACTATAAGAACATAAAAGCTAAGAATCTGATAAAGCAGGACGAATATTTAGTCATTCAAAGAATGTGTGTGATTGGGTTAATGTGGCCTCTGACCTGTGTCTCCAGCTCCAGCATCCTCTGCCGTGTTTCTCTCAGTTCTGCCTGAGCCTCGGCCTCACGCAGCCTCACACTCATCAGCTCGTCCTGCAGCTCGCCCAGCGTGTTCTTCCTGGGGCTGTCCTTCCAGCGACCAGCGGTGCGTGCCAAGTGACGCTGGGAAGAGGTGTCACAGTCAGTGCAAAACTTTACACTGTGCTTTTTTCCATTTCTGTTTGACAGCCTTCTGAACTTTGATGTATAAGGTTGAAGCTGTGCTATATGGTGTGTGCATATTTGCATTTTTGAACTTTAACTGTCTCTTGCCCTACATGATATCTCTCTTTAGGTTTTAATCAGATGTTTGATCAATGACTTGTCTTTGTCTAAATTGTGTCGGCGCTCACCTGCCAGTGGTCCTCCAGATCTCTGACCTGCTGCCTCAGCTCTTTTAGGCCCGTCAGAGCCTCCGCCTCTCTCAGCTTTGCCCCAATCAGCTCTTCTTGTAGTCGTACAACATTGGTGTCATCTGGTAGCGATGTGTTTCTCTGATGGAGGTGTGTAAGAAAGGTATGTTATTAAAAGCCAGCCACAGTGATGTAACCCAGCTGAATGGTGACTGAGATTTAACAGCGTTTCTGAGGAAACACACCTTTTCCACCTCCAGGATCTTGTCTTGCATTTCTTTGAGAGCACACTGGGACTCTGCCTCCTTCAGCCTGGCCTGCACCAGTTCTCTCTCCAGCTGCAGGACGGACTCCTCAGAGAAGCGAGGGGCTCCCTTCTACAACCAAACACCATGTGAGTGAGTAGAGACTTTAAAACAGAGCAAGTGTCGATACCTGTGTGTCCTCTATGTCAGGCATTTACTGATGAACAAAATAGCCTCCAGTCATATGAACCAAAGCCCAGAAATAATTCCACTCTATTAACAAACTCATCTTATGCTACATACATTATATTCCTGTGGAGAAAACACACCTCGGTGCATCTTCACACTTCACTACAAAAGAACTCAACCTTAATTTCTGATGGCATCAACCACTTTGCCTTTTACTTACACATAAATAATTCATGACTGCTCATTGTGAAACAAGATTACACATTATGTAAAACATGGTAATGCTTGCACATTAACATCTGGAATACAACCATCAATAATTAAGGCTGTTAGGTCAATATATATGCAAGGAGAGGATTCTGTGTACGGGGCGCCATGTGTGAAATCTACCAGCCTGCTAACAAATTCATGAATTCATTTCAGAGAATGCAGAGGGCTGTAAATGGTGGCTCAACTGTGTAGTGCTGCATGTCCCAATTTGAATTCATGCATACCCAAACAGATCATTACGCAAAGCATGTGTGCAAAGTGAGAAAAAAAAGCCCTGCTGTGCCACTGCTTGGATTTTGATGATATACGCCAACCGTGACACATCCAAACACATTTTAATTGTTCCACGTGTCAGTTTCTAGCACAACAGATAATCTTTACATGGTGAGCTTGAGGCTTCGGCTCTGTCTCAGTGTCACGGCTCCTGGACGGGATCTGAGCCGGATGCAACCTGCCAGGTGGGGACTCTGTGGCCCTCCTTACCGCGTGAGGCTGCTGTTGCTGCTGCTGCTGCTGCTGCTGCTGGAGCTGCCTGATGGTGTTCTTGGCCTGCTCCAGCTGAGCACTGGCCTCCTCGCTCTGCTGTTTGACTGTGGCCAGCTCCCGCTTGACCAGGTAGTTCTCCTCGGCCTCCTGAGCTCGAGTCACTTGTCCCTTGGGACGTAAAAAAAAAACCAACCGAGGAGGGAGTGGAGTGAGCACGACAAAGAAGTGAAAACGAGAAGAAGAAGGCGGAGTGGGTGGGCAAATCAGAAGAGAAGATGAAGGATTAGGTTTTTCCTAAGGACAAGCTTGTTTTTAACTAATTTATGAATCACATTTTAATTCTTTAGCCTTCTTCAGCATTGTAGATTCTGTTACTTTATCTGACATGCCAAAGTGTGTTATTCCATGCATTTATTCAATACTGTAACAATAATCTAGTTTAGTTTCATTCAGAGAGTAAATTACTGGTCAGTTTTCTAGATTTTTTATGAATACTCTGTCCTGTCATTGTATTAATCATGAGCATGCAATGCTAAAAGAGAGAGAGAGGAGGAAGGAGGTGCAGCATCAGTAAAAAAAAAGGGGGGGTAAAGAGAAAATAAGGAGTATACCTGGATCAATCTATCTGCCAAGGAAGCACTTTCCTACAAAACAGAAATATCAACAAGAGACAGCAGAGAGAGAGAGAGAGAGAGAGAGAGAATCCAGAGGACAGTTTAAAGCACACATAAGAACAATTGATTGTTTTAGAGAAGAAATGCAATGTTCATTTTCCCTCCGGCTATTCTTTTTTTTGTGGGGGAAGGTTTTTTACAAACCACAATTTTTCTTTACGTTCAGGGGCAGAAAAGGAACATTGCATGCAGGTGCAAATGAGCTGGTGACAAAGTGAAAAATGAGGCGGTGCTGATAACACACAGACAATAGGTTTCAGACAGGAAGAAGCACAGAACAGCTCTAGTTCAAGCCAAAGAAATGAAGTATGAAGTATATAACAGCGCTGTGATGGAGCTACATGTTGTTAAGCTCTGAGCTTCTGATATGGTTCATTCCAGCTTCAGTTAGTGGAGAGTTAAAAAAAAGGGATTCTGGGAGTTACGTGACAGAGCAGCAGCCTAGAGCCGGTTTTAAATAACAGACTCATTCAGACCACCGTGCTCCTCCCACAAGCAGACGTGGAGCAGCAGACACCCTGGCTTATCCACGGCAGACCTCATGCATGGTGCCTTGTACCTGGCAGCAGTAGTGTTCATTCAAAGAGACGCAAAAAAAAAAAAAAAAAAGGTGCAGAGTGATACAAACGGTGCAACTTTGGCATGCAGTGCTTTTGTATCATCTTTAACAGCAGTCAAGCAGCCACTTTCACATTCCAAACCGGCTTCAGCAGCTTCGGTTAATGCTGTCTGCTGAATTACAAAAAAGTTACTCAAGCCACGCAGACAGTCACCATGGCAACAAGACAACTTGAAATCTGAATCCAGCTTCTGTTTCTGATAGCGACTTTATATACGGCCGGAAAAAGTCATCGTACCAGTCAACAAATACTTTATTATGACAACTTTCAACTAACACAGCCCAGTTAGTGAAAGACAAGACTCCATCATTAGGAGGAGATGCATGATGTATGAGCCGACGGATGGGTTAATGTAAGTTGATGAGCAGGGAGCACTGTCTGCTCACAAACACCGTTGCACTCACTTTCTCTAGTGTGTCTATCCTTTGCTTCAGGAGTCTGTTCTCTGTCCGCAGCCTCTGCGAAAAGACAAAACAAACATGTTTAACAGAATAGAAAACAAGCACAGTGGAACCTTCTTCACATTTCTTTACAACCTTAACAACCTGCACTCACCTTTATCTCCACCTGCTCCTCCATCTCTTTAGTTTTGATTGTAGTGTATTCCTTCTCTAACCTGAAAAAATCAGAAAGGAAATAATTGTGAGTACTGATTTAACACATTTTATTAACATTACACAAACTAATGGCAAGATTACTACGATCATATCTAGCAGGTTCAAATCCTGCAAGTCTCAAATTTTCATCATCACAAAATGATTACAGGCTGTCTTGGTTCAGTATGCTTCAACAAAGTATTTGTTAGTAGAGCTGAAACGATTAGTTGTTTAACAGATTACTCAATCAATTTCAAATTTGTAATTTCACTCATTTTTCAAGCATAAAACAAAAAGCCCAACAATTATTGGTTTTATCTTCTCAAATGTGACGATTTGATGTTTGGTTTGGTCAATAAAATAATAAACTGAATATCTTTAGGTTTTGGACTGTTGCTCAGGATAAGTTGCATTGGGCTCTGGGAAAATAAAACAGGCATTTTTCCCAATTATTTGACATTCTAAAGATTTACAGATGAATTGAACAAATGATCCCCAGATTAATTGATAACAATAACTAGTTGCGGCCTTAATTGTCATCTGATGTAACATTCTGACATGAATGCCTACTTTACACAGTGACATTTCAACTTCCCTCTCAGCCCTCTTTTTTCCTACTATAATGTCACTATATGTCTGTGTACAACACGGAATTCCTCTTGCAGAAAGATTGACCGAGAAGTGACATTCCTCTCTGCAGTAGGAGCATTTCTCCCTGCATTCCAGTTTGACTAACTGGAACATCTATGAACACTTTTGCCTTTAGATGTAGTTGGGCAGCACATCATATGAACTAATTGTTTTAAAGCAAACCACAGCCATTATAAGTCACTGAAGTAGTGGATTAAAATTTGGTGTAAATTTATAAAGCAGTTAATAGTTTGGACAACTGATTATTAAGATACATGATGTTTTTCAAAGGCATAAATAAAAAGGGTTGAGAATCGGTGGGGGAGGGCGCGCAGGTGGTTGAGTGGTTAGAGCGCATGCCACGTACGCAGTGGACCCCGGTTCGAATCCCGGCCGGCGGACCTTTACTGCATGTCACACCCCCCCTCTCTCTCCCATGTTTCCTGTCTAGCAACTATCAAATAAAGGTGTCTATGCCTGAAAAAAATCTTAAAAAAAAAAAAAAAAAAAAAAAAAAAAGAATCGGTGGGGGATGATGAAATTAAAGTTGTGCTTACTTTTTCATCTTCTTGGCGTTGTATTTAACTTGATAAGCAGCCTGGATGACTTTGTCTGGTCCGCTGTCCAGCTGGTGTGGGATGACCTTCTGAAAGTGCTGCAGCGCAGTTAAGAAACAGAAGCAGAGGTAAGTAGCACACACCCATAAAGCAGCTACTTTCAAACAAATATGCTAGATGTCTCAGTCAGGTGTTTCGCTGACCTCAAAGCCCTAGATTAAACGTCACTGTGTGCTCAGGTGCAAGCCTGGAGTTCACATATATCATTAACTGGGTGTGGTGAAGGTTCCTCCCTTTAAGGAGAAATCTTAGCTGCTTGAATGACAGGTTATGTGGAGGTTATGATGATATACCTGTAACATTCCCTCCATGTCAAGCTGGATGAGTTCAGCCTGGTTCATCTGGAGGATGGCCAGTCCCACACGGAAAACTATTTCCAGTCCCTGAAGGCAGACATCACCAGTAATCACAATGAGGATCATTATCAGTAATGACTTACACATATGTGATGTTGTGCTGTGAAATGCACTTTAAAGTTGATTAAGAACTGATTAAAAATTGTTACAATGTGTCTCAAGGAAGTAATGACAGAATTTAAAATGACTATTTAATCTGGACTTATTGTAGCAATTCTTTTTTTTTCCAACAGGTGGCGCTGATGGATAACATTTCCATGAATACCAACCTAATCTTCAGCATTTTATCTATTATTACTCTTTGAACAGTAGTAGAAATGCTAACCTTCAATGTAAGTATTTAAATACTAAATATTTGAAGCTTTTACTCTGGAAGTAAAAACTCTTCCTTTCATTTCACATTTGCATGAGGCTGTGTGAACGCTGATGTCGAATGCAACCAAGTTAAATAGAATGACAAATATGCAAAAATACACACTTTCTGTACACTGATACCTTTGAGAAAATACAGGATATCATTCAAAGCAGCTGATAACTGCCTCTGTGCCTTTATACTGACCTCACACATAAAGATATCGAAGATCCTCGTGGCGACGGCCAGAGGGAAGGAGGTGAGGAAGATGGTGAGGAACCAGGAGGAGGCATACATGGAGGTGTGAAAGCTCTGAGCCTGGAAATGTATGTGCAGCTCTGGGAGATGCTCCTGTAAGGTAAAAATAAAAAAAAACCCAACACATAAAATTACTACATCTTAACATTTCTGTCAAACTATCAAAATACCTGTTTGATATGCAGTATTTATTTGTGCTGTGAGGTTTGTACCTGGATCATGCACTCAAACTGGTACATGCAGAGTCCCAGCTCGGCCATGCTGGGTTTGAAGAGCTCTCGTAACCTGTAGTCTTGCATCAACTTCACAAATACACAGAAGGCCTCCTCTTCTGGCATCTAGACAAGTAACAGGATGAAATGAAACCTCAAACCTGTTTGTTACTCAGCTTTGCAAAAGTCAAAAGTTGGCAAAGTGTTTGCTGGAAGCTGATGAATCAACCTATGTGTGCATGTGTGGTCAGGATGGATAATTACCTGCATGAGTAGCAGTCCCACAATGAATGCACTTCCTTGACAATAGCCGACCTCACGATCCACCAGTGAATATGCCTGAAGTAAGAGGGATTTGCTTTAGATGAGTCTATTTTAGTGTTTTCAAGACTCCACCTACAGTGTTTGTATCTGTACACACGATTAGCAGTTTATCAGCGTACGATCTGGCTCCTCAGACACAAATGAGACTTACTTTCATAACATTGAAGAGCACTTCCTGACCCAGGCTGTCTTTCTCCTTGAAGAATTCGTGTTCGGGATAAGTGCGGGCGATGTCCCTGCGAATCAGCTTCTCGCAGGGCGACGTCATCTTCAGCAGCTCCGAGTACTGATCCTTGATGGGCATGTTCTGAGCGTTGCACAGCAGCTGCCACACGATCGCCCGAAAGTGGTGAGGAATCCCTTTTCTAACAAGATCCTGGGGGAAGAAAAAATAATAATAAATGTTTGTAATTTAGCTGTTTAAATCTGGCTTGAATTTATGGAAAAGTTGAAGTGGTCATGTGGTGACTGTCTTTGTTCATTCCTGAATGTGTGTGACAAAACAAACTCCTGTCTCCCGTAGAGAGAAAGAACAGACACTTGCATTTCTTACAGCAGGATACAGCAACAGGCATGTTTCGTGCTCAAGTATTTATTTTCCCATTTCAACACAATGTGCACCTCGTAATAATACAATTTTTTTACTGACAAATAGAATCTAGTCATTGAGCCACTTGGTACTGTGATTTGTTTCCATATATTGCTGCTGATACAATTTGATTAAGCAATTTCCTGTGCTGACAGGGAACATTGGTCTTTCCTGCTGTGATAGGAGAGTGTGTGTGTGTGTGTGTGTGTGTGTGTGTGTGTGTGTGTGTGTGTGTGTGTGTGTGTGTGTGTGTGTGTGTGTGTGTGTGTGTGTGTGTGTGTGTGTGTGTGTGTGTGTGTGTGTGTGTGTGTGTGTGTATGTTGCATCTGGTCAGTCCAGGGTGCATCTGGAGCAGAGGTCCACCCACACAGGCTTTCAGCAGGGGATCTCTCTCTGAGGTCAGACAAGACAAACCAAGCTTTGTACTGGAACAATGCTCCATCTCATATCTTGGCTGTGTGAGATAAAAGCCGCTTTATGTGCCACACCAATACTTTAACAACTCGGTGACAGGCGCCAATGTAGATATAAAAATCTGTAATGTCCGGTGTATTTCAGGACTTAGTTGGTGCAGGAAACTAGATACACTTCTCTTCAATAGTAGTGAGTCTTGGTGAAATATGAAGTATTGAAAACATGAACACATCGGTGGTTTTGCTGACAAAGACAGAAAAATGTAATGTTCCTTCCTACAAGCCACAGCACTCCACTTTGTGGAGGCCTCAGCAGTGATGATTAATATTCCCAGCTAGTTGCAACCATCCAGTCAATACTACTTCTCTGACATTTCATAATAGTACCAATGCATGTTTGTGGGTCCTTAGCAAGACTTCCCCATTTATATAAACACAGCGATGAGAAAAACAGAAACTGTGCCCATGCTCAATGCATATATGCAGCTACAGCAACTCTTTCACATTCCACATTTGCTTCTGCATATTAACAGATTACAGATAGCGAGCTTCAAGTGTGACTGAAAGCCACAATCATTGACGCTGAGCAAACAGTTTCCAGTGTTGTCATGACTTTAGGACTTTTGGGTGGCAATTTCAAACTCTAACATGTAATGTAACAATTGAACAGATCGGACTTCCGCTGTGCATTTCAAGATGGTGACACAGATCCGAAACTCTCCCAGTTTTTTAAAGTCCACTAAGTTACAGTTAGAAGCTAGATTATTGCAGGGAAATTAAAAGAAAAAGAAAACAACGTATGACAACAAAACCAGCGTAGGAAAATAGAAGCTGGTGGCAAGGAAAAGGACTACTGCTCAAGCTAACTGAAAGCTAGGAAGAGATATACAAAACTTCAGAAATGACATTAAACAGGAATTCAGAAGTTTCTGGATGGAGGTAGATAAAAAATTACAATGTGTCATCAGGGATTTTCACCACAGTATGAGGCTAATCAAAGCAGAACAACATGTGGAAGAAACAGAGACAGCTAACAGATTCAAGGGAAGCTCTGCTTTATTCTCCTTCAAGCCAAAGTAACGTACCTAGAAGGAAGATTACACAGTAATAACATCCACATATACAGCATTAAGGAAGGCTCACCACCAACATATGAAGAGGTTTGTGAGGTTGGCAGGGTAACGCAAGACCCTGAAGCTGGAAGTCAATGTGACACTGGTTTCTGATTGTTCTTGTTAATATTATTTATTATTGTCACAGTCCAAATGTTTATGTTGAAGGCACATGTATTATAATGGGATGCAGAAACTTTAGAGTTACTTCCTTGAAGGTGAATTGTCTAAATAATCCAGTTAAGAGGAGTGGAGTAATAACAAAAAATGAGAAGTGAAAATAAGCGAATCATGTTTCTAAAGGAACTCCACCCATTTCAAAATGAACATGCAACATAACAAGCATTTGGCTAGAAGAATACATTTAACAGCACCTTTAAAACAGGTCACAAACGAGGGAGTTGCAGCATTATTACATAATTTTGTTCATTTTTAATTAGTTAGGGAGATCAGGTATACTGTGAACAAATATATCCCAGTGCAAGGAATAACACTAAATTAATTAACCGCCCTTCTTAGTGTTTATATACCTCCAAAAGTGATCAAAATATTATGAAAAATGTTCTTGAACTGACTGCTTCAGAAACACAAAGCACATTAATGAATGCAGGAGGCTTTAACACAGTAATAGATCTAATAAGAATAAGAGAGATGTGTCACATTTCTGAGAAAGGGTTCTTACTTCTTACCCTGCTCCCTAATATCAATAGACCATACATGTTGGAGAAATTGTGGGGACAATGAGGCAAATCACCACAGCATTTCTTAGAGCTGCCTACAGATACAACTATTTTAGGAAAGTATTTGGAGAATCATGCAGCATATTATTGGGTGGCAGATCCCACTGATGTGTGTGTGTGTGTCTCTTTATTGTAAGATCCACCAGAATGATTAACAAGAAATGACAGAGACATCCTGTAAATATAAACTGTAGCAGCAAAAAAAGCAATCACTCGTACATGTTTACAGATCCACCCACATACAGTAGATAATTGGCTCGAAATCATCAAAGACTCATGAGATGGAAACTGACTTTCCTAGTGAGACTGATGGACTCAATGAATAATATATTTGTTGGAATAAAGAAGATGGTTGGTAGCTTTCCCTCTCCTATCCTCACTGCTTAAAATGTACTTTACCTCCCTTTTGCTACATGCTCTGCCAATCAAGGACAAATGATGTAGTGCTATAATAATCCACAATATACACTGTTTATTTATCTGTTGTGGATATCATGCCTGGCAACATTCTTCAGATAAATAAGCAATGAAGTCAAATGCAGCAGGTGTAGAGCGGAGCATCCACCCTTCATGTTTTATCAACTGCGCTAAGTAGTTAAACATGAGGAAACTACAGGCTGCTTACAGAGTCACTGCCATTACTTTTCTTTTTCTCTGCTCACTGTTTACTGTACATGTGCAGTTTCAATAATGCTACCCTTGACAGTCACTGGCCTCAGAGAGTAACTGTAGAAACAAGTGACCTAAAATTAGCTCCAAATGTCACGAACTAAAATAACAAGTTCAATGACAACACTACAGGGTCACCTAGATAAATAACAAAGATAGCCATAGAAATTATTTCTGGGCTGGGTAAACATTTAAACAGATATGGCCATTGTAAGCATTCAGGCCAGAGCTTACATACAAATGCCTGTGAAACACAAGGTTATCACAAGATAGAAAGTGTAGCCTAAATATTTACTTTATTATGAAGTTTAAAGCCATTTTCAGCCAGTAATAGTATCATAGAAGCTTTTCCCCATCTCTTGGGACCCCAAATACTAGACACTTAATATTATTCATGTTTAAAAAGTAAACCTACAAAATCATAGCTCCACAAACGCCTTAACCTCTTCTGCAGCAGAGGTTCAGATCTGCTGCAGTAAGCTCTTAATGCAGCAAGGTTGGGTAAGCTGTTTAGCAGGTCTGCCTGAGACTTGGCTGTCACTTCACAGGTAGTCAGTCATGTGCGCTGGTCTCACCTTAAGCTGCTTCTCCTTCTTCTTGCGCACATCCTCCCACTCATTGACTATCCGTCCCCAGAGAATCCACGAATCCTCCTCCAGGTGGGAGAGGTTGGAGGAGGCGGAGGAGCTGGACACCAGGGAGGAACCGCTGTTTCTCCTGGAGCCGTTCATGGAGCGAAGCGACTTGCTGTCAGTCTCCAACAGCCTGTGAAGATAACAGGTGGGATGCATTTTTAATACTCCATAAATAATACTTTTTTGTAATGTTTGATTTTAATTGCTTATCAAAACCCAATTAAACACCTCTTCTCAACTGACATGATTCAAGAACACATGAATACATTGTAAAAATTGACAAGAAAGAATTGATTCTTTACAAGGTTACCTTTAATCAAACTGTTCTGAGACACTATTTGTATTTGAACTGCAATCTGCAACCTCACCACTAGATGCCACTAAATACTATACGCTGCACCTTTAAAACATAAACCTCAACTACAAAGTATACAAAGTGGCACAAAACACAAACAACTCACACTGATAACAAATAACCACACCACATCACTCATGACTACATGACATCTTTAAGAACTGTTTCAGTTTGAGTTTTAAATGTTTCCAGTCATGATCCATTTTCAGTTCTGTGGTTTAAGTTTCACATGTTGATCCCCTGAACAGAAACACTTTTGTTAGATTAACACATGTATTTTCTTAACACACAGTGTGAATTGACTGGATCTTTTACCAACTAGGAGATGACTACTACTGGCTAAATCAATATGTTGCTCTACTGTTTCCAGTATTAGTGCTTTGAACTGTCAGTATCAGTCAAATTCATCCAATGTAAGAAGAGACAGACCAAACATTCTGAAGATCAATGAAGAACAACTATAACATCTTTATGAAACAATACAACATTTGCAACCACAATGCAAAGTCCCCTCAGCTAAAAGCATCTGAGTCCAGTTACTAAAAATATAGTCTTCTGTGAAGCAGTGGCCTTAATGGCAGCATTCCTCAAACCATGTTTGCAATGCCAGAACAGATTAGTATGGGGCAAAGTACCAAAAATAGCTGGAAGAAAGTCATGTTTACAAATGAATCCAAATCTGAACTGTGTGGTTATAATCAGCTCCATGTGGTGTTAATGTGATTCAAACCATTCAGGTGTGGGAGTGTTTCTCTACTTAAGGAGTTAGTAAATTGATCCAGCCTGCATTAGAGAGCAGGGAGTGCTGGCTTTCACTGCTATCCCTTAAATCTAATTTGGCCAAATCTGAAAAAAAGTAACATCACCATCAGACTCGGCTGGATGTCCTGGACAAGCAGCGATCCTCAGATTCTGATAAATGTACAGTCAGCAGGCTGTGATTGAGGCAGACAGACAAACAACATCAACAGAGTTGTTCAATTAGCAGTTTTGGCAGTGTCGGGTCACACCATGCTGCGTTGATTTGCGTTTCTATAACCAGTTTAAACACAGAGTCACACCCAAGCTGGACAATCTCCGGAACCGGGCCAAAGCCTCGAAGCGGGTTGTGTTGATGTCTCATCAACCGTGGCCAACCCCCCCTCCCCTTCTCCCACTCCAACAAGCATGTGTTGCATAGCGAGACTCAACTCATGTCTGCTGGGGACCAGAGGGCAAGCTGCTTTTAAAAGCCTCAGAGGAAACTGTTCTTCCAGATATCTGTTTTATTTGACCATTTCATGACTGCTTTCAGGCATATCGGAGGCATGTTAAGTTAATGCTGATGCAAACATATTTCTCTCTGCTGCTGCTTCATATTAAAAGCTTATAAATACCATAATAACAGGGGACTTTTATTGGGAAGAATGTATCAGAAATACAATGTGTTTATCCACCATTGTACAGCTGCAACCGACCACTAGCAATAATGTATACAACCGGCTGCTTTTCCATACAAGACCAGCGTGTCATCGGTTAAAGACACACCTTCGAGCGGGCAGTCCTGTTGTAATGGAGATGCAAATCCCTGCTGCGCTGAGTCAAACACAGCGAGCCAAGCCAGCACATGTGTGTATGGAAAAAGGCCGACCAGTGTAAACATCAAAGCCACTCATTTCTAGTGCTGGGCTAAAAATGGAGGAGCTTATTTGTAAAGCCCCTTTGCACTCGTGTATTATAGCTTTGAAAGTAGAGAAACCCACCGCACCACAGTGATTGACTGATGGAGTCCCACAATTAACAAGTAATCAGTGACTAACTCCCCTCTCAGATGACTCCAGTCTAAAAAAAAAAATCCCCATTTGATTCAAGAATTGCCCAGACAAAAATAAATGATACCATCACTGCTGGTGAAACAAAAGCAGGTCTGGTAATCTAGTGTTAGTTTAGCCAGCAGCAGCATTCCCAATTAGTGTAAGTCAAAGAAATTCTCACAATGATGATCCAGCAGATTAATACTGACATCAAACTCTTGTGCTCTGATTGAAAGACGATACAGTAAGTATGTAAAGTAGAGAGGCGGCACTCATTTATATTCTGCTGGCAGCAGCTTGAAGTGACTGAAACAGGTCAGTAAAACAACTCCTGACACATGTCTGTTTCACTTTTTATCCACAGCCAGCATCTCAAGTGTGTTTCTGGAAGATGAAGAGCTTAACTGACATGTTTTTCAGCAGGCTGATTTTGAACTGTATCCCTCTTATCAGTTTATTATTAAATTTACTGACAGAGTTACAGATCGAGGATCAGTGTGCAGAGAAAAGAAGCTGTGACTCCCAACCTGGTGCACAAGAGAACAGCTCATGACACACACACACACACAAAGGCTCGGACACCTGATATCGGAAAAAGGCCGGGGCCTCTCCTCTGGATCCTGTGACATCACTGAGCGTGCTCCAAGAAAGGCTAAGGTTACAGCCACATTTGGGTCGTGTGGGAGGGAGTAAAATGCACCGCCACAAAGACCATCCTGCAGGAGAGCTTTTTTTAAAAACTTGTGTTCAGCTCCGACGTGAAGATTTAAAAAAAAAAAAGAAACATCTTATAGCTCAAGTTTAACAGGAGTTGCCGGTTTTCCGAGCGTTTTAGAGTCAAGTGGTCAAACACACTGCAGTACCACTCTGTGTTACACATGAACCCGAACATATTTACAGCTCTGCTAATAATTCACCAGTGCTCAAACACAAGTCTGAAACTTCAAGAGCACGAAAGACAAAAAAACTTAAAAGAATGACATTCGGTCGGCAACATTTGCATTAATTTAAAAAGGAAAAGTTAAATAAAAACATGAGCTAGGACAAGAAGCCAAATAATTTAATTCTACACACTCTGTTTCAAGTGTGAGATTGTTGCAACATCATGACATGAGATTTAAACTCATTACAGCTGCATAACACATGTAAAATACTTGACACCTTACCAAGATAAACTCATGATGTCCTCCTCATATCTCGGGTTTTTAGGAATTCCGGAGCAAAGGCACGTCAGATTTACAGATTATAGAAGTCAATGCGGGACTTCCTCGTCCGTGTGACACTACTGAACCAATGCTAGAGGATTTTATCTATTCTGTAGGGTACAAAGGCCTCCGTAAACACACAGTAAACACTTGGCGGGCAAGTGCAGGATACATTCCCCCCACCTCCATGCAGTCCACATTTTGTTGCAGCTGTCTTGCAAACACGTTAATGATAAATGAATAAGATTTGTGTTCAGTGGGTGAGTGTGTTGCTACAGGATGATGTAGAAAGAAGATAATGCATTGTCAGTCAGCAGAGAAATGTGCTTCGTGAATGGGCTTGTCTGTGGAGGTGGGGGTCAAAGGGCAGGTGAACTACGAGCCTCTTGACACTACAACTTCTGTTCACCAGATGGAGAATCTACTCAGAACGCCATAAAAGACATCAGGGAGAAAACATGAAACATTTCTGTGATTAATTTTGGTTAGTTCCTCCATTAATGAGGAAAGGTATCACAACGAGTGTCGCTTGGCATTCTGGAGCAGTGGCTGTGGGTGTAGCGATGAGTCACCACCAACCTCTGCATTCAACAGAGCTCTGCTGTCCTCTACAACGGAGTTAACGGTGAGACACTCCCGAACTCTGAACTGTACGCTTTGGTTTCCATGCTGACACAGAGAAGCACTAGCCATGGGTGAGAGTCACAACGGGTGAAGAATTCCCTAAGTTGGCAGTGGAGAGGAGTTACATCATCCCCTAACAGTACTTTAATCTGATGTGAACAATGAACAGTTTGCTTCTCAATTTACAACATAACCAGATCAATTCATCTATCAATCGGTAGACTCCACTGTTGCAGGCCAACAGTCGCAAAATGAACCTGTGTAGAAGTGGGCATGCTGAGATGTGGATTTTTTTGGAGCTCATCCATTGTTTAACAAACACAAGTTCAGCCACGATGAGCCTATTACAGTCTAGCCAGAGGATGAGTCAGTCCCAATCGGAGCTACAGCACTGTGAGCCAACCAACACACACACACAGAACATTTTCAAACCGATCCATCCGAGTCTACTCACACCAAAATACTCAAAACTGTTTAACCTAAAACCAAAACTCTCCAGAACCTGTCAAACTGGAGATTATTAGAAATATTTCACTCCTTGTATTCTCCAGTTAACAGGTTGGCAAGACTGGACCTGTTGGAAGTCACACACGTGTGGATCAGGATGGGGGATGGTAGGGTTGTAAAGAATGACTCTGCAGCAGTATGAGCAGTGCAGGTGTGAGGAAAAGAGAATGAAAATAAGAAAATATTGGAATACTGATTTGAGTCTATACTTGCACTTGTAGTATCTACATCTTATAATACATAACCAATACAGCTAATAGTTCATGAATATATCACCACACCCTGCACAGCAGACCCACTGCTGTTATACTTCCTGAGGAAGTTTAACTTGTCTTCTGTGTAGGAAGTTAATGACACTACAACTCTATCACATTTCTGTCATTTCTGAACATGTTTATCTGTCTGCTGGTAACAACAACATAATGACGTCTGCACCTGCATCACAATAACAGGAGGTTGAACATCCACTCTATCGTACTTATATACACTATAACTCACATTCAGGCTATTAATGACCCAGATAAAAAGGGTCATTGAGGTCAAACTATTATGTCCTGTGCCATCGGCTTGTTAAAGTCTCACACACTTGTTGATGACTGTGACAAAGAAGATGAGGTTAAGCTTCTGTGCTAATGATTAGGATGATGATCATGCTGGTGGCTGAGGTGGTAACTGTTGAATACAGCTTTAGTAGTTGCATATATATATTACTTTATGTTTCTGATTTCATTTGATAGCCTTGATATACTCTACGTAGTATTTTATATTCTAAATGTATATACAGTAGGGCCCAAAAGTGAATCCTACAGTACATTATTTTATGACTCATTTGCATGAAGAATTTCCCTTAAGCTTTGTCCACTGACACTATCTTAACATGTAGGGAAAAACTAAAACGTTTACTGTTATAGTGCATAGTTGTATGAACTGTTGTCTGATATGTACAGTGCTGTGGAAAGGAATTTCCCCAAGGGGACAATAAAGTCTAAAGTCTTTTTGAAGTCTAAGCAGCTCAGAGAAATATCCAATATTTTGTCCACATGTAGCGGAAAATCAATAACTAAACGTGCAATGTTTTTAACAGTCAAAAAAATTGGCTCATATGAGAAAAATGTTCATCTACTTGTGTATCTACGGAAGTGCTCCCACTACCACACAACCTTAAATCAGATTCTGTTCAGGGAGCAGGCGGAGAGAAGCTTCAGAGATGGACTGCTCACCTGTTCTGTTCCTCAAGCTTAGCAAGCAGCTCCACATCGTCTGGACTGAGCGGCGCCGGCGAGGACGGAGAGAGGGCAGGCGAGGACAGGGACGTAGAGGAGGAGGTGGTGGCAGTGGTCTGCAGGGACGTGGGCGTTGCCACCTGACTAGCCATCTGACTGACTGAGTTCTTGACCCATGAGAGAGTAGAACTCAGCTTACCAGCAACCTTGTCTGTCGCCACCTGCAGGGGACGGAAAATTAGCGTGATTAACTCCGGGGTGATCCGGTTGTAACATCACGGTAACAAGATAAGTTTACCTGTGTATTTTCCACCATCGTCACAAAGATCCATCTAGCATGAATTAGACAACTTCTCTCTCTTTTAATTATAAGAAGCTCACATTGTTCACAGTGAATTAAATATTTATTTAAACATCTAACTCCTGACAGAACTGTGGAAGAAAAGTTCCACGTTCTTATCTTGCAGCTACTGAACAGCAAGATGTCTAACACTTTACCTCAAGAGCTACATTATCAGTGTCATTCAAACTGCACCGTTGATGCAGCTGTTTAATTTGAACACTCAGCAAGATAGCATGATCAATACTTCACATGACATGCCTGTTTTCCAGTAATAGTGTGTTGAATAAGGATTGAATGACATTAATGATGTGATATTCTGTCTCTACGTAGGTTATTATCCCACTTGAATTACATTTGTTTGCCTGTAACCTTTAATACGCTGCAGGAGTAGTCCATTGTTTGTCATATCTAATATTTCACTTTTATAGAGGAAGACACGTAACCACAATCGGTGACGATGAATCCCAGAGCGTTCTACTGCTGTTAACACACACACACATTAATCTGAATTTTACATTTCATGGTAAACTACCAAAAACATGAACAATGAAAAACAAGTACTTGTATCAGAGCTCAGCAGTGACCCATTTCCTATCACCAATCCACCTACAGCCAAACAGTAACTGAATGCAGGGTGTCTCTCATTCCTACCTGCTATTCCAAATCATCCACAATCCTTAGCTTTCAGCTGTTAACATACTCCATGAGAAATCCAATATGTGTTCATTAAGAGAACAAACAAAACCTGAATTCAAATGTCAGTAAGACATTCCTGAAGGTGATCCGCTCTCCTGAACCTTCGACCGGTCTAACAACACATCGCCTTGTGGTCATATGCTGATCACACTGTCAGGAAGGGTCAAAGTGCTCCACCGCAGATAGGACTTCTTTAAGTATACAGCAGAAATCTGTGTACAGCAGGAAGTGTTCTGCTCTACTCAGCAAGAAACTCAGGCTGAAATTTACCGAACACCTGAGGCGTTTTCTTCGGTTTCGCCCCAGCAGGAAGTCTGGATAATGCCACCAAGGGAGGAAGCTGTGCATCTAGTACTGTATAAAAATGATGAGTCATATCATTGTGAATATCAGGTCCATAAAAAAAAGGGGGGGCCTAAGATATGAAGTAGAAGGAAAGAGAAAAACAAAGGGAGGTGGAGGAAAGTACTGTGGTAAATGTGGTGATAGGAATGTGCTACAGTACAGACTGAAAATACTGTCGGCGAAGCGTTTTTTTTACCCCCCCTCCTCCTGTGCACAGACAGACACACTGAGTGACTCCGCTGTTACCACATATCACACACATAGAAGGGTCCCTGGGAATTTCCTGCACCAAGTTGATGCTGAAAGGAAAAAAACAGGAAGCTGGTGCACCAATCTTTTTACTGTTTTCATTATAACACCCAGTTCCTACCTGACACTGTTGGGGGGGGCTTATTTATCAGCCTTCATCAACAGTATGACACTCCAGCTAAACTAACAGATACTCATCCTGTACGTCCTACAGGTCGCAGCATCAAAACAGATGAATGATACCATGACGTCTAAAGTATAGAAGCAAAAACAGCAACAATAAATACACTAGCACAAATACATGTAGATTTATGATGATTTTTTTTTTAAAAACCCTTCCGCAAATTCACCTACTTCCAATTTACTGGCTATTTTTGCACTACAGATAAACAGCTACATGCTTACTGAAAAATGTAATGAAGCTGAAAATGACGGTTCCAGTTTGACTTTGCATTACCACACAGACCATCGTCTAACCATTATCTACTACACATAATTAGACAATTAAAAGGTCAGACTTTGATATTTGTACTAGGGTTTTTAAAAAAATATAATCTATTTTCCAGTACACCGCTCACACAACCAGCAAGTACATGTGAAACTTCAGGTTGTATTTACCCACTCAGACTGTTATTAACACAAATAACAGCAGTTGCAGGGGTATATTTATCCTGCATAGAACAACAATTTCCAACTGTTGTGTGCAGCTTAAATGGACTCAGATGGGGATCAGCACATTTTCCACTTCAGCAGCAGAAAATAAAATATTTCACTTAATTAATCCAAAACAAATTCCTTATATTACAAAAAATCAGAGTCATACTGTGACTAAATTCAGCTTAACAGCACACTAAATATAGCACTTCTAATCTTCCTTACAGCCAATTGAATCCAATTAATCCAATTACAGCTGACTGCAATGCACTCACTAATTATTACATATCAAAAGAAGATCAAAAAGGATCAGCTGTGTTACTTATATGGAAAAATGGACAAAAAGTGCTTATCCTGAAAAGTTGCATCTTCCATGAAGATTTCTTTACAGTCTACTCACTGAGCCAGGCTGCATTGTGTGTGTACTGAAAGCACAGAGGAGAATGTTAAAGCACCAGGAAGTTAGTCCTGGACCCTGCTTTGTCTGTGTGTGCTTTTACTTTGACTAATTAATGAAGAAACTTATTAGCTGATTTCCTGATTCACAAAACCTTGAAAAATGAAATCCTGCTGTGCCTTGTATCCTTTTTTTTTTTTTTTTGGAGCAGAGTAGAAATGGCTGGCATTACTCAGGGAGCAAAAAGAGCAGGCCCGAAAATGTAATCAACAGGAGTCGGGACAGACAGGGGGAGAAGGCCGCGCTTTGAGAGATGCCAATGTCCAGGTGGCCGGAGAAGACATTCTTTCTAGCAAGGCCCCGGCCAACTGAAGCGAGGCTTCCCTATAAATCCTGGCTACAGAGATTGTTTCTGCTTTTGTTTGCCAAGGAACTGAAAGGGGGCCCTCGGATGCGGCGCGCATAGCTAATGAAACCAAAAGCGAGGCGAGAAGAAAGCCTGAGTGAAACGACTTCAAGACGATTGGGGAACTGAGAGAGACCGGAGACAGAACAGAGCAGCATTTCCTTTCTCCTTATTCAAAATGCACAGCACCCAACAGATGCCTCACTCTGCTGTAAAAAGAGCAGACGGAAACATGGTTCAAAACTTTTACAACAGGACAAATAAAACCACAACATTCACTTTTGTTCATTATTATCCTCTTTGTTATTTCAGGTGACAAATAAGACTAATTTAACTTTACTCTACTTTACCAATGAACCAGAACTAAATGGTCTGGCCCAGGAGGAGACAGCTCGGCCGTCTTCAGGGAAACATGCCATCCATGTGCTGTGTGAGGGTACTAAAACACAGGCCTTGACTTACAATAACACTCACACTGGGGTAGAAAGGCCTTTCACTTCACTACACACAGGCAGGGGGAAGCTCACATTTTCCCAGTGTACAATCAGCATTTCAATGGTCTTGCTGAAGGCTGTTCATGATGAGAGCTGGCTAATATTCTACATTTACCCTACAAAAGCTGCTATCTGAAAAGTAGCTTTATAAGAGTGTAGAGAATCAAATGCGATGGATTCAGCCTAGTTTCAATCAATAACGCCAGCTCTTAAATCTCAGCCTTGACTAGTTTATTCTGTGGGAGTGACAGCTCAAACCACCAACTACAAAGCATTAGATCAAAGTGAGTGTAATCTCCATTGTCTGTCAGTAACTGGCAGACGGCCTCCCACACACTGCTTCTAAATATCTGCTAACTAACACAGTCTATAGCTTCATATGTAGCACCTAAACAGATTTTCAGCAGTTATGGATATGAAGTGTAACAGAGTGGTGTTTGATAGAATTACCAGCCTTTTTTCACTGAACACATTTTGATATGTGGCAGGAAGGAAATCACTGCTGTTATTAATAGCATTAATAATAGTTTCATTTAATTCCATCCATTTTGTTGCAGGACTCTGCAATCTCTCCCTATTTACTATACAGCACTCTACATTTACCCTCTGCCATTTATTTGAGTGTCTGAATGCTGATTGTGTAAATATCTCCACTATATAGAGCCCTTTCTGTTAACAATCCCACAATGCAATGCTCCACGTTTTAAAGATGTACACAATACCATCGCGACTCTACAGCTGATGTTGACGACGCAGAATGATGACAATTAGTTAGTGTCCAAAGTCTCGATTTGCTGCTCACTATTGAGTGAACTATTTAGTGTTTATTATACAGGGAATAGTGAATGGTTGAATAAGGGTGCCTTAATGTACATGATGGCTTACTGGCAATGCTTAACCAGAAGCAACAGTGGAGCAGAGACATCATTAATGTTATTAATAAACACCTGTGCATTAAAACGTAAAAAACCTGTAGTTCAGAGTTCTTGTGTTTTAAATGATAATGCCATCATATCTTGACTGTTATGGTTTTCTATAGTAGAGGTGAATGATAAGGTTTCTGAGAAAGAAAAACAAAGATGAACATGGATGTTATGGGCAAACAATAGTAAATCGGTGCAAACCTTTTTATCTCAGTCAGCTAGAAAAGTCTGATAAATAGAATGTTGTATAACTGCACTGCAATGCCTTTAATGTTACAAGTCTCAACGCAACACTGATACTGTATCATAATATTACATCAAACATTATCTGGGTATGTCCATGTCTTATTACTTCAAAAATTTACCTTTTTCATTTAAAGCTGCAACAATTAGTCAATCAATTGCCAACTATTAAATGAATCACCAACTATTGAGATAATCAATTCATTGTTTAGAGCTTTTTTAAAGGCCAAAATCTCTTATTCCAACTTCTCAAATGGGAATATGTTCTGGTTTCTTTAGTCCTTTATGACTTGGTCATGGGGGTTGTGATTAGGCTGTGATTTGGGGAAACAGGGAACGACATTTTTTAGCCATTTTGTGTCATTTAAATTATAATGATGATGATGATAATTACTAAGCAACACAGCTGAAAAGCAGATACAAAGCCTAACACAAACATGTGCATATCTTCCCCTTTTTCTTACTCTCACTGAAGATTTATCATAATGCCCCTGCAGCGTCTCCAGGTCTACACTGAGTGTCGGGGGTCACAGTGAAGCCTGTGAAGCTTTCTGTTCTAACTGCAACAAGTCCTGACAAGTGTATCCTCTGACATGACATCTCTATTCTCACTGATGCAACTTACTATCTGATGGAAAGTCTAAAAGTTGTTCAAATGTAAGTATTGTAGTACAGTTACATTTGCAACTAGCCATGACCGCCCATTAAACCTATTTACACATAAAGAAGTCTGACTCATTAAAGTGTTTCTAAACTTGCTCATTTAGGAACTGTGACTAAATTAAGATGACAGAAACTGACTGGTTTAATTAAATCAATTGGCAACTATTTTGATATTTGATTCGTTTGAAGTCTTTTTTAAAGAAAATATCCAAATTCTTCAATAATGTATTCTTTAAAGTCCTCTATGACAGAAAATTTAATATATTTGAGTTGTGACTGTTGGTCAGGACCAAATTCACAATTTGAGGACAACATCTTGAGCTTTGGGAAACAATAATCCACATTTTTCATCAGTTTCCAACCTTTAATAGACCAAAAACTAATCGATTAATCAAGAAAATAATCAACACGTTTATCTATAATGAAAACAATCAGTACCTGCAGTCTCAACTGAAACTGAACACTTTCATTTAATGAGGAACTTAACACACTCGCAATCGCATACTTCACATGGGTATTTCTGTTTCCTGTGACCTTATATTTACAGTGACATTTTCTACTCAACTATTTTTATCTACTAACATTTTTTCTACATGTGCAACAATCATGAAACTCAATATGAAAGCGGACATTCCTCACACCTGACCAGTGGTACACATTTAATGGAGCATTACTCATTTGTGGTCGCTGTTGGGTATTTCTTCTCTGCACCACTCTTTAAATAGCTGGCATCTAAATTTCCCCACTTTAATGCACCAGCATGCTGAGATACTCTATCAAGTCTTACTTGCCAAGTTTCCCAAAAAAAAAAGTAGAGTCATCCACTGCAGCACAGGCCTATTCTCTTTTAAAGCCTCATCCTAACATAGGTTCTATTTATCAGCATGGGGCTTATAAGTGCAGCAAGTTGTACAGTAAGTTGGACTTCCGCAGTTTTATAAGGTGTTACACTTTGATGGGTTTATCGTCCACTACATCTGTGGTCACAGAGCTGTGTTGTTGCCGCAACTTGCAGTTTGAGTTAAAGATATCCTTGGCTTTAACCCAGCCGGTGGGACTGCTGAGCGCTTTAAATCCTTTGCTTAGGCTAGACATCATGTTGTCGACTACCACAAACACTTTGATTTACAGGCGGTGAGCACAGGACCGATGCATTAGACACGGGAGAAGTCCCCTTCTTCCTTTTATGGCTCGCTGCTGTTATGAGGCTGAAATGGAGAGCCAGCATTAAACGCAACAGTATGCAGTGGAATTATCCCAGACTGCTCCAACGTCGACGACAATGCAGTAATATTACATTTACACGCTTATTGGACATTATCGAGCAGAAGAAAAAGATCACTTTGCATTTACATTGTAGAATATCTTCGTTCCAGACAATAGCTGGAGTCCTTTTCAAGCCAATTAGGGAGTTCAAACACAAGTATTTAACACAAGTGACAAACTGTAACACAAGCTGATATTGGGACTAAGAAAATATAGGAGCTAAGTAATGACATACTCTGTATAGCTTCGAGGAAATGTCACACCATTCACTTGAACAGATAACACTGATAACAAGGAGTCGTTATGTGAGTTACTGTTAGCTCCAGTGATTAGACAGAGCCCGAAAAAAACAAACTAGAACATCCCTTACCTTGAAGCGAGTTTAACCACCAGCAGCAAACGTCGTCTGCTTCCCATGCACGAAAGTACAGTCCGACTATTATGAGAAAAACACACTTTATCCGAGTACATTAGCTATATTTGTCAAGTTAGCCTGGCTAGGTTTCCACCGTTAAGTTAGCTCTTTCCCATCGCCTCTCCGGTCCAGCCCATGCAGCCGTAATACGTGTACACTAATGTCTGCGGAGCGGCTCGAGCACTGGCGGCCTACCGAGTGTTTACATCGCACGGAGCATGCGCACCAGCCCCAACCTGAAGCAACACTACCACCAAGTGTTCACGATGAGCAACTGCACTTCAAACACAGACTAGTTCTTTTTATTCATACAGGACAAGGAAATATTTCTAAATAAAGACTAATTTTGTCTGGTAGGAAAAGGGAGGTAGTTTTGATTACCTCACGGGTGTAATGGCTATTGTTATATCTTATTTAAAAGGAAGTGTATTTCTATAAGCTATGCCGAATCATTACAATCTGTTTATTAGTGGTACAAAGAATTTGTCTTGGCGTTTGGTCCCACAAACACAACATAGAAGAATAAAAATATAACAAGAGTAAGGTAATAATAATAATAATGAAATAATAAAGTAAACAAAGTAGTCCAATCTATTTACAGAATAGGATAATAATCGCTTTGAAATGGGATATAAAACTTGAAATGAAATATTGACTGTACAAATGAAATATGGACTGCACTACAGACCAAAAAATGGTCAGAAGTGTAAAATTTAAATGTGACATGTGCAATGAATAACTCAATTATGTAACAGAGGAGGATGTATGCAAAATTACAATGTTAAGTCTGGTTTGATAACATGAACGTGACCAGTGCAGGGATTAAAATATGGATGTGTTTGTATCATACAGGTTGCAGTATGATTACTTTAGTGTACAATAGCTGTCCTATTATTAGGCTATGTATTGGTAATTGTAGCACATCCAATGTGGCACCCTAATCATATTTATCACATTTACCAAACACAGTTTTTCTTTCGAGGTAAAGTTAGACTAAAAACAATTTGATGGAAGTCCTCCTGGTTGGACTATAACAGCATCACTGTGACTACTCTACCCCTTTCCAAAGGTAGCTGAGCACGATACAGCATCAAAAATCTAAGTCAGTAAAAGTGGATTTACTGCTAATACTAATGAACTCTAAAAACACATTAAAACCCTTAAAAATCAGTTGTTGAAGCAAAAGTACTTTCTATCCCTGGAAAGGCAGCTAGGAATGTGTCATTGGGGTCATCTGAGTGTCAGTGTCTCATTACAAATTCAAACATTAACGTGACATGTCTTAAAACATTTGAAAAACTGGTTTTAAAATAGTTTCAGAGTTTTAAATGTTTCAATATGTCACATTAATCTCACTACAAAGTTTGTTTGGGCAGTGATACTTAAAGAAATAGGAGGCAAGAAATGAAGAAATGTGAGCATCTAAGATTCAGCCTGATTTATCTTATTCATTCTTTCACCACATATATTAGATACAACCTCACATTAAGATTTACTTTGTCAAGAAATATTCCAGTCTTTCAAATGTACCATGTTTGTGTTTCAGCCCAGCACTTTATGAGTACTAAAGTCAAAGAAAAGTCTCAAGCTTCCTGCATCTCTCTGTGTGTACTGCTTATCTAATCAGCATCTGATCCTCGAAATGTCTTACCTGAAGTTCATCGCTGAGAGAAGGAATACTTCTGTCGGAGTAGACTGGAGGTTTAAACATGTACGTCCCACAAGTACCAGCAGCACTTCAGTTAAGGCATGTCGTTGTCATTGTAGAAACAGAAAAATAACTTATGAAACCTCTCTTCTTACTTAATGTAGTTAGTCCTCACAAAATGAACCTATAAACCTTAGTACATATACAATACATCAGGTTAAAGCTGACAAGAAACTAACTCGAGACGGCTTCACTACTCTTGACAGCGTCACTGAGTGAGAGCAGTCAATAGAAACTCATAATGATCTAACCACATCAGTGTAAAAGTACAAAGACGACTGCCTTGATTCACATACCAAACAGTCATAAAACCAACTTTTCAGGTTTTGCATTGCAGCAATGACGCATATCTTTTGTTGATTGTTAGACACTCCTCTGCACATAGAAGTAGCTGAAAAAAGGCAACTGACGTTGTAGGCTCAACTCTGCAACACCGTGGCGACCATAGGCCTCTGAATCTGATACACCGTCATAACAATCACATCTCAGTCTGTCAGACACAAATAATTAGATAGCTACTGACACATAGTCAAACAGTAATTCTCAGTAATGAGGACATTTTTGAAAGAAGGAGTCTGAGTCAATCAGGCCCTGAAAGAATAAAATTAGATCAAATGAAATCCAGCAAAAAATATTACTAGAAAGTGCAGCTCTTTAGGAATAATTCCACTGTGATGATTTGTGGTGGCTGTGTGCTGAGCTGGTAGCAGCCAAAATCATTATGTGGTACTGTACTGGAGTACTGGATTTAAGTACAGTTTTTGTGTAATAGTACTTGAGTAGTTACGCTTTATGCTACTTGATATAATTCAGGGGGAAGTATCGTATTGTATACTATTTATTTTACGAATGCAACATGAAATAACATATAACGAGCTTATAAATGCAAAAAGATGTTAAACCAGTAGTACTCATACCTTACGACGTTTATCCCCTGTGTGTAGTTGTGGTTATACATGTTTGAGTTGTTACAAATTTCCACTTAATAAATAATTATTTGAGGTCAAACTTTCCAACTTTCCAATATTTCACAAAAAAACAAACTTTAGTGAAAAATGTAAAAAGTAAGTAAATAAATGTGTGAGGACTTTACTGATATCTGTCACAGCAACTGATTTTATTTTACTTTCAAGAACTTTTAAGTAGACTTAACTTTTTTTCACATTATGAGCAAATAGACAAAGCTATACTTTTACTTAAGTAGGATTTTAAATGCAGGGATTTTAACTGTAGCAGAGTCACTTTACACACACACACAGGCCACAGTCACTTTAGGGCACATTACATAGATTTACATTCATTTTCTGGAGACTTACCCTTACCCTAACCATCACTGCTACTTGCTTACCCCTCACAATAATCTAACCCAACCTTACCCAAAAATCAGCCTTTTTCTCAATTGGTGACAAAGCTTTTGTCTCCAATCAACTGGTCCTAAGTCTGAAATGTATATAATGCTTACCCTCATAATCCTTAAGAAGGTAAGAGAATAGGTGACATCATTGTAGAGATTTTCAGTGCTGTGAAATTCCATTCACCTTTGTATTGTGGTATCTTTAAATACCATCAACAACGAAACTCTCTGCATGCCAGGGCCAGATACCATTAATAGGTTAAGTACACTGCATGATTGACACAGAACGCCTGTTTTTTTAACACAATCCTTAAGGTATGAAAATCACAAAGACTGGATATACAACAAATAATAAAAATGTTTTCATATACTAGAAGGAACACCCACCCCTTAAAATGTACCTAATTTGCTAATCATGGCCTTATAAACTAAGATATTCCTAACTGATTTGTTTTTTCCTTTTCAATTCAATTAGGCATGTAAGAGATCTTGGCCACCATACTTGGTGAGAGTGCATTTTCTGAAGAAAGTGAGGTGTGATTTCTGGAAAGGAAAGTAATCATTTCAAAGCTGCAAAGGAAGGATCAGCAGACAGACCACGAAGAGAATGATTGTTATCAGTTTTTTTGAAAGAAAGTAAAAGAAGAAGGGAGGAAAGAAATTTGTTGTTACAACATCTGTTGTGAAAAACGCTGTAATGAGCTTGAGTGAAGCCGACTAAAGAGAGATGAGGTGTCATTTAATCAACTGATACTTCAGCTGTGTGGGCTGCAGCACAAGGATTATTAAGACCACTTTTAGAAGAAAAAAGCACTGGTGTAATTAATAATGCTGCTTTCCATTGAGGTGTACAAAGGCTCCAGGGCCCTTTTAGTATTCATATGAGTCACTGATGGCTGAAGGAGAGCCATCATCAATGTTGTGGGGTCGTGTTCACTTTGTTTATTGAGAAGAGTCCACTTGATAGAACCGCTGATGTGGTATTCATCATTTTATTAATGTGGAAATGGAGATTGAGCTGAATTAACATGACATACCCTTTTTAAAAACTGTTGAAACTCATGGAACCCACTTCTATTTTTCTCTGTTATCCTCCCTTGTAGTTTTGCTTATCTTGGTAAACATTCAACTGATTTGTACTTTCACCAGTTAACTTGTTTCTGTTACTGTTGTTGCATTAACTTTCTGAATTGGTTTGGGTTTAGGCGGTCCACAGTTAATGGAAGTCCTGCAATGTCCTAACAAGGATACCTGTGCGAAATGCAGAAAATACCAAATCATTAACCATTAGCAACAGTGTTCTGATGACTTGAACCAGTGCCAATCATACAGTGTACTTAACCTACATACAACCTTAAAATATATCCTCACAAGCTCCATTTGAAGGCAGCATTATTTCCACCTGTGCTTTCCCTTTTCTTTCATGTCTGAAATAGGCAGGACAGGTGGTTCCCATGGCTGGTGCCCCAGAGATGAACTCTGTCACTCTCTGAGAAATATAAGAATAGCCTTGTTCCTCTGAGATGAGAAATGAGCTTCCAGAGTTCAAATAAATTGAACTCCTTGAAGACAGGTTAGAATAATCTTGAACAGTTGAAATTCTTTCTAATCGTATTATTTCTAACTTGTTCTAAATGAGCTAAAATGTCTTATTGTTTGGATGAAATTAGGCCAAAGGAGTTGAGAGAACCAAAAAACAAAACAACAGCATAATACAGCAATTAGAATGGCTTGAAAAATGTTTCCCCCCCAACTTTATTTAGACCTTTGGGAACACCTTCCTCAAGAAACAGACACAGATTGACACAAAAGCAAGGCTACAACAACAGTAGCCTATACCTATAAAGTAAATGCAGTGCACATATAAATAAAAATAAAAATAAATATACTTTATACAAAATGTCTTTAAATTCCATGAGTCAATATATTGAGTCACAATCAGCCAAACTAAATCACAGCTCATCTTTACTGACCAAGTATGTCACCATATAAGGAATATGATTCCAGTTTAGTGGCTCTCAATATACAACAGTCTTCAGAAATAGTATCAATATAGTATTGACTATATACAGGTGAAACCGTGTCTGTGAATTATAAACAAGACACAAATTGTGCAAAGAAGTAAAGAGTGCAAGAAGTGAAGAAATACATATTAAATAGTTAATGGTTTAAAATAAACACAAAAAAAACATTAATAACAAAATGTAGTTGCTGGTTATGTATAGTATATACGGCCTGTTCTGATACACAGTAATGAGTAAATTTTATTGCACATTTGAATTTGGGCTAAAACAGGTAGAGTGGGCATTATAGTGGTACAGGGTTATTGCACAGTGAATGAGTTATCTGAACATAAACATACACATTGTACCATAATAATATATAGAGATCTTATCAATTAATCCCACAGATGACCCAAGTGGTGGCAAAATATGGAATAAATAAATAAATAAAAACACAATTTTGGTCAAAACACTAGAAACTGAGACATAGCTCGACAAATATTTTGTACTGGCTAGTGTGTATCAGCTCATATTTGTTAAGATAAAACTAATTTATACACACAAGTTAGTGAGGGGTTCTGATTTACATGAATGAATGCAGGGCTGATTCTAGTATCAGACCTTTAGGGGGGCTCAGCTCCTAATTAGAATTTGACATACAATGCCCTGCAAGTGTTCAAACCCCCTGCTAAACTACTCATTTCACTGGATAACGTCAATTACAATAAATATTAATACATAGTAGAGTGGTCTACTATAATGTATGATGATAATGGTTCAGAATAAACAATCACAGATTTCTATAGAGAGGATCCTAAGATAGTTAATGAACCCTGAGGGAAAGACAATATTAATGACAGAACTATCCAAAGTACATTAAAGCTGTTAATAAAACCATTTGAACCTCTAGCATAAGTTTGTCCCATCTCTGACAGACAGGCTGGCAAAATAAATAAAGTTGTATAAAATGATTTTTAGAAAAAAAAAAAAAACATAATATTTTATTTATTTTTAGGGGTTCTGAAATCAAATATCGCCACAGAATGAATGTGATATTTACCCATAATTATGATATTGAGAATGGCTTGAATATGGGTGAGTGTCCGCCCCAGCTCTGTAGGGGGCAGAGTGATGAATCCTATGCAGCATGGCCTCTGTGCGGCTCATCCTGTCACACGCTATTTACTGAGCATGCGCACGTGAATCTTCCTTTTTCCAGTGCAGCGGAGTCAACCGCCGGTCTTTGGCTCCGGGCTCCTTCATAAGGAGACGAAAAGACTGCAAAATGGTTTGTAATCCGTCCCAATATGTGTCTACATTCACATCTAACACACCCAGCGTGTGCTCTGTGGTGTCAGATGTGTGAAAGCATGTCGCTGATGTTGAGATGAACATAGATTCTGTCCCGCTAGTGCTAACCCAGGGGTTGCTTAAACGTGGCCTAATGGCTACCTCAACAAACTCACTGCTTCCTGTCACCTGTTAACTACCTCACTGTGATATGTTCACCACTTTGTGACCACTAGGTTGTAACGTTCACAACCCCTGAATTTCCTTTTTATTAAAGCTTACTATTAGCCAGTGTGTTGGTTGTTAACTCCTCGTTCATTTTCTAATAGTTCAGCAAGCTAATGTTAGCCTGGTGTAGCCGGTTACACTGACAGTCCAGCTAACTAGCGCTCATTTAACACAACTACGCAGGAAAGTAGCGTTAGGATGCTCTTGTTCCATTTGGATGTTGATTGCTAATGCTGAGTGCTTTCATATCCTTTCCACAGGGTTTTGTTAAAGTGGTAAAGAGTAAGGCCTACTTCAAGAGGTACCAAGTCAAATTCAGGAGGAGGAGAGGTAAGTTGACAGTGACAGTGTCTTATTCATGTTAAGTTGTTAGGGTATACAGTTATTTTGTGACTCATTTGAGGTTTGCGTTCCTTCCAGAGGGAAAGACTGACTTCTTTGCTCGCAAGCGCCTGGTCGTCCAAGATAAGAACAAGTACAACACACCTAAGTACAGGATGATTGTCCGTTTCTCTAACAGGGACATCGTCTGCCAGGTGAGCATGCACGGAGAACACCCAGTTTTTCTCCAGAGAGACATTACTCGCTCATTTAGAAACTGCAAGATCTGAACTTTTTGAGTGACGTTTCATTCATTCCTTAGAGCAATTGTTATGGATGAGTGCAATGTGTGTTTTTCTGTATATAAGCCATTTTTATTGAGCTGCTGTGGCAAGGTAATTTCCACATGTGGGATTAACAAAGTCTCTTATATGCATCTGATCTTTGCATTGTCTAATTTGTACATGTAAACAGGGTCACGACTGTTAATTTATCATTATCCATCATTATTTACAGATCGCCTATGCCAAGATTGAGGGTGACATGATCGTTTGCGCGGCCTACTCACACGAGCTGCCAAAATACGGAATCTCTGTGGGTCTGACAAACTACGCAGCAGCCTACTGCACTGGGCTGCTGGTGGCCCGTAGAGTAAGTATACTGGTCCCTTTTGAACCCCCAGTTTTCAGTGTTGTACAGCCAGGTAGTAAATGTTCAATGCATGACAGCTTCATTTGGTTTTTAATATGAGTCATTATAAATGTAAGTTGGTTTTGGTGAAAGAAAATACATTTGGAAGAAATATGCAAATTATTGACGTGTGTGTGTGTGTAAAGGTGAATTTTGGCACTAGGGTGTACCAAAACTGTTATTAATGAAATATTGACCCTAGTGCAAATTATTATCTTATTGGCTGTCAAAGTAAATTTTGTGTAAAAGAGGTGGTGACTGAAGAATCTTGTCAGTCTAAGTAAATGTTATGTTCTGTCCTTTTAGCTCCTCAACAAGTTTGGCCTGGATAAGGTGTACGACGGCCAGGTCGAGGTGACCGGTGACGAGTTCAACGTGGAGAGCATTGACGGTCAGCCAGGAGCTTTCACCTGCTACCTGGATGCTGGGCTGGCCAGAACCACTACAGGCAACAAGGTGTTTGGTGCCCTGAAGGGGGCTGTAGATGGCGGTCTGTCCATCCCTCACAGGTAACCAACCAGCATGTGTCTCGTACAGTTTGTGTGCTTTAATCAAAAAACAGTCATGATTTGACAGCCAGATTTGAAATTTTATACCCAGATAGAGTAAAAAGATGTAGAGTAACAGGCCGGAAACAATATGCTTACCTCCAAATTTGATACTATCATGATACCTGGGTGCTGATTCAGAATCTATTCTCTTGCTCCAGTGTACTGTGTGCCAAACCATTCACCTTATTCCACTGAAATACAACACAACACATAACTGGCAAACATTTCTGAGCCCAGTTATTTTCTTCACCTCAGAGTTGGTTTGAGTTAAACGCTTCCGTGTGTGTTGTTCGGCCGGTCTAGTTTGATACTGCTGGAGTTTGCTGCTCCGCTAACATTAGCCTCTGAGTCAGTGTAGTAAGTTCACAGTACACTACAAGTTCATCTCAAATAGGTCATTATTTTGTCATTGAGTCAAACACTCGTTTGCAACCTCTGCCGTTTTTAAAGATGAACTACACTTACTCCTGCATGTGCGCTCTGTAGACCATCCAAGTACTGCGCCGCCCTTTTCATTCCATCCACAACAAATGCCGTCATTTTTAACAAAGGCAGTAATACAAAGTAGCCAGTAAATACAAAGGCGGGGGAAAACCCTGCCGTCCCTCTTTGGGGGATCCCTCTTTTGTCCATAACATGTTAGGATTTGGCAGTGCTGTGTGTGTGGTGCTGCATCTCTTGTGAAGAAAAGTGGTTTCATCCTAAAATATGCATGATGGGAATGATGGGCCATCTTTTCACGACATACCTAGGCTGATATGTTGAATCGTTGCCAAATTCTCAGCTGTAAAAGCTACAAAAATATTGTTTTTATAATGTATCCATGTGCTTTTCCTTGGTGCTCTGTTCTTCCGGTATGATATTACACCTTTTTTGTTTTTCTTGGTAGACATTTTGACACAGTATGGAAACACAGGTGTACATAATACATTAATGATGACTAAATTCCATTTAGCTGCCTCAGTTTCAGGGTCCTGGTGCTGTGCCTGCTGGCACTCTGTCACACTGTCATGGTTTAGTGGGACGTTTGAATAGAACAGAGCTAAGGTCAATGTTAGTGACACCTGTGCCTTTCCTACCATGACCAGTGAATGTCTCTGAAGGCACCCTGTCCTAATTGAACCCGATATGAAATATTACCACTGTAGTGTGGCGAATGAAAGTTAGGTTGTAGTGAGTTTATCATCTATAACCCGATGTGAATGTATGTTGTGCACATACTGCTTTGTCAGATATCCATCACTGGTTTCATCTATTCTATGGTTAGCTGCTTTTAGTTGTTTAAGGATTTTTGTGTGGAATATCAAAATCGTAGCTTTCTACCAACTCTTTCTCCCAGCCTGGATTGACTGCAGGTTGCCCACCTTGGATGTGGATGTTTACAATCTGTAAAGCTCTGTGGTGGTTGTGGTTTAGCACTTAGTTGTATGAATCTCCACTGCAGGCTGGAGTCTAACAGTGACAGATTAAACTCTGACAGCAGGCTTGAATAAATAAATATGTCCAACTGAAGTTTGGTGCTTGTTCAGTAGTTTTACTGCATCTTCCTAATATAAGAGTGGTAATAGTAGAGCATAGTATCAACTGCGCAAATGCAAGTTTGTTTGCCATCACATGTTGAATTGGTCATCAACTTGTCGGCATAAAAGACTGAATTCTGAATCAGTTGGCCCATACATCCTGTCAGATGTGTGTCATAAACAGTGGCAATGAGGGTACGAATTTTTTCAGAAAAAAAAACCCTGCACAGCTTTCATATTTGTTACATTTGCTATTTGTTCCTCTAAGTGCAGTTTACAGGAAATGGAATGTGGAATACACTCATCTGATTTACCTTTGTCTGGTACTGTGTGTGTATAAAGTGGCAGTACTACATTAAAACATTCAAACAATAGTCAGTGCAAGGTAAAAATACTAACACATGGTTTTTAGACAGTCCTGTTTCTGAATACCTCAAAGTGAACTTAATGTAAATCGTTTGGTTCCAAAAGATCAATTGAGGTTTCAGTTCAGGTTAAATTTGCAGTGGTTTTGCTTCTACCTAGCCTTAAAATGCTATCTATAGCTGGATAAAGCATGTTTTTCAGTTCTCATATGTTTGGTCATTTTTCATATCCCTTTTCTTTCTTCTTAGATTAAAAAAAACGTTGAATACAGCAGTTGGCAATCCAACAGCTGGCATTAATTCTGCTTACCTGCTTTTCCCCCCTTATATTTAGACAGTTAAGAGTTTAGAAGAACAAATGAATACCCGGCATGAATGCAGTGTGAAATGTTTCCTGCTGACATCTCAAGCTACACGTTATTTTCAGTTGCAGGTGTAAATGAGACCCATCTGCAGCTTCATGTAAAGCAGTTTTAACGGCACATTAGTGGGGAAAGATTAATTGCACATGTCAAAGTGCAGTGCTATGTTCATTATCCCCTCAATTAATTATCCTCTGACAAGACATCTGGAGGTTATGCAAGGTGATTTTTGAATATTACGGTGCACTGAACTGGAAGATTTACCTATGTATGCTTTGTTTCTCTCTTTTTTTTAGCACCAAACGTTTCCCTGGGTATGACACAGAGAGCAAGGAGTTCAACGCTGAGGTCCACCGCAAGCACATCATGGGCATCAACGTGTCCGAGTACATGAGCTACCTGATGGAGGAGGACGAGGACGCCTACAAGAAGCAGTTCTCCCGCTTCATCAAGAACGGAGTCACACCCGATATGGCAAGTGCTCTTTACACGTGTTTAACTTGCCTTTCCAACATGTAAAAAACAGTCAGGAGGTAGATGGCATTCTTGAGATGGCTCTAGCTAATAATTATTGGTTCATGAGCTAAGATGCTTTAATTATCAAGGGAAATTACTTTGTCATTAGTGGCAGATTTCACACATTGACATTAGTTTCAGGGTCATGGTGCAGTCACACCATCGCATTTGAAGAAAAAGAAAACCACAAAATTGGAATTTGATGCGGTTGTCTGTAAAATGTAAAATATGCATTGTCTACAATTTCAAATGCATCCTGGCCTCCACAACCAGCTTGAAAGCAGCCATAGCTCATTCATAACTCGTTGTCCAATAATTCATACTTAATGTGAGGTTTGTCTCTTCAGATAAAGATTGAGACGTATCATAATTGTCTCATGCAGATGACGAAGTGTTTCATCAGATTAAAGATGTTGACAAATCCAGCACAGATCACCAGGCCTTGTGTAAAAAAAAAAAAAAAAAAAAAAAAAAATTTTTTTCCAAACTGTGTGCCAGTCAGATTGGCTTTTTTGTGTATTGGGATTTGGGCCACAAGCCACACCAGCTGTTAACAGTGGAAAAGAGCAGGTTTGGCCATCAAATAGGCAGAGAAAAATATGGCTCCTCTGACTAATGTGGGGAAACGGCATCCCACATTGTTTGTTAAATCATGCAACATGAGATACAGGCTCGTAAAAAATGATGCGGTCTGAGGAGGGAAATGACACGCCTGAGAACACAGAAGCTAATCTTAAAGCTATAAGACCAAAGTCTGGAACAACAACGAAAATTCATTCATCTAAATTTATCTGCATCTTTCTTTCAGATTGAGGCAATGTACAAAAAGGCTCATGCTACCATTCGTGAGAACCCAGTCCATGAAAAGAAGCCACCCAAAGAAGTGAAGAAGAAGAGGTAAGATGATAAATCCTGATTGAGATAGAGATTGCAGGTTATATTCACCCACTATTGTGACTTGTACACCCATAAATCTATCGTACTAATACAGCTTGGAATCAAAGTTGAGCCTAATGACACCTGTTTTATTATAAAAGGACATATGCTAATCGTGCTTGTTTTTGTGACCTAGGTGGAACCGTGCCAAGCTCTCTCTGGCCCAGAGGAAAGACCGTGTCGCTCAGAAGAAGGCCAGCTTCCTCCGGGCTCAGGAGAAGGAGGATGAAGATTAAGGCATTGGTCCGAATTTGTTCTAATAAATATCGAAAAAAAGAGTCAAATCTCACGTGTACTTTTTATATTTAATGTATTATTGTTGACAATGTCAGGGGCCTCACCCTTAAGTTGACATTTATCTGGTAGTTGTTCCTGGAAATTGGTGTACAGTTGTCAATTTGCCAGAAACATCAGTGTACAGTGTCTAGTCAAACACTAATATTTGGGCAAATTGACAAACCTCCCACCCATGAAAAGTGAGTCTTGTGTTAAGTGATGAGTAAAGGAAGTCTGGAAAGTTGAGATAAAGTCAATGCACACGAATGATTGCAAGTGTCAGCAAGCACTCACTGGTCAGACTTATCCAGTTAAGTCAAATTTATTAACCATTGATAGGGTTTAAAAAATTGTCACTTGACTCAAATACATTAGGAAACACATGATTAAAGCTGAAAGGGACATTATTTGCTTCAAGATAAAATACCGATACATGTTAAATAGAATATATTATCTACATAATTTCCTGTTCCATGCCAAAATGAGTCCATTATTTTACTGGAACTAAAAGGTGACAGATATTGTTTTTTGTACCTCTGAAGTGTGTGTCAGTTAGGAGTCTTTAGTGTGAGAAATTTTCTTCCATAACAAAGTCTTGAGATTGTTCAGAATCAGCGAGTGCTCGATTTCCATCTGTTCTGCTGCACCTTTCAATGCGATGCAGGCGTACAGCTGCTTCTCCAGCTCCTCCCTCACATCAGACGGTGCCCCCCTCAAAATATAGTCCTTGAGTGTGTCGCAGGCTTTGGCTAAGTTTGGCCTGGTGACCTCGGGCGTGCAGCGGTGCTTGGTGAGGTCGCAGGAAGTGAGGCAGTCGGCCCCGTAGAGACAGTCCTCGTCCACGTTGCAACGCTGCTGCCTAATGCCTTCTTGGAAGATGGCTTCTGGAACGATGTACCGTGCGTCCATCACCTTCAAATCGTGGCGGTCGTTGTAGCCGAAGCTGGTGGCTCTCACGTCGCACATGAGGAAGCTCCCGAAGGTGCCGTGGAAAACGTCCTCGACCAGTTCCAGCAGGCCGATGGAGATCTTGGCCTTGTGTGGCCACGAGGGGGTGAACCACTGGTCCATGCTGCGGCGCAGACCCGCAGGAATCCACACCTCCATGATCCAGGGTAGACTGATGCCGTACAGGGGAGAGTGCGGCACTTTCTCCATCACATACAGGTCTCCACAGAAGCCCAGTAACTTAGGCGTGTGCTCTCTGTCTTGTAGCACTAATGCCAGCAGGAACTCATTGAGCTGCAGCAGAGCCCACGTGGAGCGAGCCTCGGGCAATGTGATATGGCCGTCCTTGTTGGCATCTGCTATAGACAATACTTGAGTTGCCAGGTCTGCGAGGTTGGCCTGATCCCCTGCTTTGGCCTGTAAAGAAAGAAAATACGCTATTTTATTACCTCTTATGTTTTGATCCTAGAAGATTTTTTTTTTAAAACTTCAATTGCACTTTTTTCCCGGTTAATGAGGACTTCCTGACCTTCAGGTGGTTGAAAATCATCTCTCTGAACTTCTCCACAGAAGTCCCCTTGGTGGGCTTGTTGAAGGCCACAGCCTCCTTCCTCGGCTCCATCTCAGTTCCCAAATCATAATGAGGAGCCTCCTCCATCTGGCATTTAATGACGCCCTCCAGGTCTCCCCAGCTGCCGGAGTACACCTAAAATAATCAAAGTAAGGTATGAGACGAAGCTGGATAATTATCAATCTCGATGTCCCCGTTTAAAAATAATACTGACCTGGCTGTTGGGCTTGGTGGTGAAGCACTTTCCCAGGTACAGCGTGTCTTTCTCACACAGGCTGCTGCATGCTGAGCCGTCAATGACTCCTCTTCTATATTTGTCACACTAAACACAATGGGGATATTGGGTGAGCTGCACAAGGTGTATGAGTTGTAAAAACAGGGCTATAAACTTGTCAAGAACACTTTTTTTTATTGAAAAATCTGGATGGATGGATGGCTATAGGAGATAATATACTCACTATTGAATTTTTGCACTCGTGCCCACGACACAGCTCCGTGTAGGAGGAGTACTCCACGTACACTATCCAGCTCCCCACGAACACTGCCAGCCAGGAGAAGAACAGGTACTTCATATGCAGGTAAGAGAATCTGGCCTGTTGGGAGACACATTTTAACGATTTATATCACTGCCGGCAAAGAATGACAGAAATAGTGTTAAATTCAATAAGTCCATAACTCAAACTCAATGTCCTATCTTCTCTAAACAGAAAACTGCATTGGCTTCTAGTTTATTAAATTATCTACAGTGCAGTGTGCTATCTGTGGATGTTTCTGGCACAATATAATGGGCAGGGTGATCTGAGGCCAGCCTGATAAGAAGTGTTTTACAGATGACAAACATCATGATGGAGATTAATTAGAGGATACGAGTCATGTTTGTCGCCCGAGGCCGGTTCATCAGTCGCGTCTTTCATTTGAAAAGCACACAGTGAGCCCTAAACATAAACACTTCTTATTTAGTTGTTTTTATATCTAGCAATGCAGTGACCTTTGCATTAACCTGCATGTTTCTTCGAAGCAACGTTAAGTCTGAGGATGAATGCGCAATACACAACGGGGAAATAACAAGTTCCAAACTAGCATTTTTGCTCAGCATTAAAGGGGCCACGCCACTGATTTTTTAAATCAAAGCCTGAGAAAATGTGACATCAGTTGAATAATATCAGTTCGGGCTTGAAATGTAGAATATCTGACAGGGAAGCTTGCACAAGTCGAGGAGTTTGACAGAAACGGATATTTAGTTTATCAGGCAAGAAGATGAAAGAGTTGCATAATGTGAAATGTAGGATCCAGCGTTTTAGGAGCTTGACCCACTTAAGGACATTAAAGTGAAGATATCTCTATTAGCTTGACTAAATTCTGTTCCCCACAAGTCCCCAAACTTATCACTGCAGTGCTCTTAAAATACTGTGATTTTTACACTACACATACACATTTTTTGGCAGGAAACATTGTCTCTGCACCATGTTTTGTAGTATTAATAAAATAATAAAGATAAGATGACAATAAATAGATACTTTAGACAATTGTATCTTTTAAAGCATAACCTAATGTGAGGTCTGTATTTAGGCATATTACTTTAAAGGAACATTCACGATTTTTTTGTTGGTCACTTAGGGACAGCGGAACACACTTTCAACACACAGGTTGTCTGTTTACACATCCAGCAGAGGCGACTTAGCTTCTGAGCAAATATTTGACTGTTTAGAAGCTAAAACGCTTAGCTATCTCCAGCTAGCCGCTAAAATGTGTCTGTTATTGTGTGCTGAGTGGTATGAGAGGGGGGTTTAATCACTTTTCTTTACCGAAAACAGCCGCCTCCTGTGTCTGAAAGCAAGGCTGATTAGGACGGTGAGAGCAACCATCAAAACGATCCAGTTTTACAGGCCGCAAAACCAAAACAATGAGCAGAAAGATGCCGATATGCTAAAGAGCCGAGAGAAACAGCAGAATTTGATGATAATTCTCAGTAGATATGTTACTAAGAGCGACACTTTTCACCATACACACGCTCATTTGACACATTATTAATAATAATAATAATAAATGAAATATGAATTGGTAAAGATTTAAAGGCCAAACTGAAAGAATATCAGACAATAGCTTGAATGCTAACATTCAGCTATGTTGTAGCTGTAGCTGTTACTTTTGCAAAATCTGTATAAAAATATGACAAAAGAAAATTGCGCTAAAGCATTTCATGATTTTAAAATACAGTTTTATCTAAATAACAGAATATTATTGGAAAAAGTAACACTGCTTATTGTTGAGCAAGTCATTTAACCCCTAGTTGATTGACTGTCTCCTGTCATCTCAGTCCTGTTAATGGAAAGCAGCACTAAATTTACATAAATATATAAAATGTGTTTTTTCAGATATCAAAACCTCACAAAAGCCAATATGGCAAACTTTTTCATGTTTACAATAAAGTCATTAGGCCTGTCAGTAAGGGAAACGGGCCTGTAAGTGGAATACAAATGAGAGACTCTCCGAACTGAGTTGTATCACAGAGTACATCATTAATGTAATTGCTTCTAAATAGGTGCTCTCTAATTAACAGTAAATGTTGTTTGTGGTCTGGCACAGCAACAGTGGAACATTTAGAGTGACTCCAGACTCATTACCTTGTCTTTTGATTTTCTTTCTAATTCCCCAACCGATAAATACAGACTGCTCCGATCCATAATGGCATTCCTCCAACTGGAGAACATTAGCGAGAATCTGACTTTTTAGCAGTCCCGCTTTCCTGTCTGATAATGATTCTTGCACTCAGTGCTTGACAGTGATGGACTCCCTTGCTTCCACCCTCTGCCCCTTTCACTTCCAATTTTCTTTATTGGCATAAGTCTCTATCTCACTCCCCCTCCTTGTTCTTTTTTCCTTTATGTAACACGCTGCACTCTATCTCTATCTATGTGTGATGCTTTTCAGTAAAGTTCACAGTTTAACACAATACAGCTTGTCGGTCACTTTATACATGCTTCCATCGTAATTAAAAAATCACAAATAGGTTTATTTACAACATTGAAATAGAACATACATTTTTATTTGTCATTAGTGTCTGTTGCCAAATGGATTTTCCATCTATTTCCTGCTTTTGACACCAAAGATAATGCAGAAATCATTTCAAACAGCCTCTATATGCCACTCTCTAATCTCATTCGTCTCCATGCAATGACCTGTAATCTTATTTTAGACTATATGGGCATATTTCTCTGCCGTTGCCAACAGAGTCGTAGCTGCCATTGAGGAAGCAATGAGCTAAAAGATGCTTAAAAGCTCTGTAGAGTTCAGGGGAGTCGGGTGATAATGCTCAGTGGGTTCATCACTACCAGCTGACTCTTCATACACATTATCACTTGAATCATTATTAATATAAAGATATTGATTGAAGCAGCTTTAAATTTGACAATTTCTAGGTAGTAGTGTTAACTGAAATAAAGTATAATAAAGGTATTATGTACAGTATGGAGAGTACTGTACATAATACGGTAAAATATGAGTAAACTGTTATTTAGGAAAGTTGCTGAACTCAAAGATTTTAATGGTGTCTAGTCAAAACTTCTTAGATGGGTGAGGTTACATTTTTGGACACACAACCCCAGTAATGAGGGGTTTTCTAAAATCCTGAGTATAGTCCTGATTGCCTCTCACATCTTTACTTACACCTCTTTTAATTACAACACTTAATCTCAAAAAAATCAAACATGTTATATGTCTCCTTGATACTTCTTAATGTACAATTTGACAACTAATATTGCTGTTAATGACAAAATCAATAATATATATTTTATGTGGCTACAAATCATCTTCCAATCCCCCAACAGAAATAGAAAATGATCTAAGCTACTTAACCCATGCATTTCAAATCAGATTTTTTTCCTACATCTTTTACGCAGTGATTGGTTTACCCCCAACCTGACCATGCTGGCCCTCAGAAAATGTAACAGCAGTGACCACACAAGTGAGTACCTCCCATTGATTTTTCTGTAGGTGAAATGCATCAACAGCAGAAGCATTATGGAAATAACACTCCACGGAGAAACAAATGTATGGTTTGCCTTCTAATCGATAGCTTGTGGCTTTTCGTTTTTTAGCTCCGGACGATGCATTTCTATCTCTGGGATTATGTATTGACCCTATGTGAGGAGGGAGAGAGTTACACAAACATGGCTAATGAGGCGATATTGATTGTGGCTGCTGTGACAGCTATTAATTAGAGACTGACTGGGAAACTGTGGCTGTACGCTGAGGTGGGCGGAAAGAATCCTGCCTGTCCTGTTCTGGTTGGACTCCTCGAAACCTGCCCACAGTCCTGTTAGAGAGCTGGAGAGTTCAAACCATATTAACCCTGAATGTACAGCTGAACTGATATTAAGAGTACACGTACTACACAGGTCCAACGCAGCACTCGCTATTGAACCACTGAGGCAGAGAAGAGATTAAAGCTGATTAAGAGCAGCACATTACTGTTCTGACACTTGGTTTTTGCAGCCTGCATGCCACTCATCCATTATGGATGATTATAAAGCCATCCCTCAGAGGTTGCCAGTTAATGGGCAGAGAAAGCCATGAAAACAAAGAAACATGAGACTAAAGAGGGCTGAGAGAGTGAACAATATCCCTGGCAGATATAAAAACAGCCGTGCAGAATACACACAAACAGCGATGCAGGTATAACGTTGATGGAAACGACCACCTGAGAGTCGGGCACAAGCGGAAGCCCGGCATGACTCTCCGCTTGTAACACAACACAGACTGTCTGAAAGGGAAAAAAAGGATGCCACACTGTCTGCACAGACACTACAAAGATCTGACTCATCACAGTCCAGACAGGAGGCAAACCCCCCCACCACTCTCTCTCTCACACACACACACACACACACACACACACATACAAAGCACGCATTTCCATGCTGACTAAATCCTGCGACACATACTTTATCAGCACTTTCTTTCCCATCTGTGGTGATGCTGTAAATCTAACAGTCCAACACCAAGAGGAGGGTGTCAACACAAAAACAATGCACGCAATAACTGCAGACACATGTTATTCCTGCGGGGGCTGCAGCTTCCTGCTAGGGGAAACTCGCTCCCATATCTGAACCAACAAGTCAGAGCTATAGTGTGCAAAGAGATCCAAGTAGAGAAGGGCTGCTGGAGGGTTATCTCCAAGCATAAATGCAATCAGAATCAACTCAACTATATATATTTATATAAAGCTGATTAAATTGATCAAAACACACATCAAATTTAAATTTACATTCGTTTGTGCTCAAGCTGCAGTTACAAGGCTCTTTCACTCTACTGTCTACGTGATGAGGAAATAGCAAAAGTCACGCACATATGGCCAGCATGTCACGTCATTGTCAACAGCTGGAAGTTTGTCCACTTTTTTTATGACCAAATATGCTTACCATCATCATAAATCCTCAATCAGTACATGATGCAACAGTCTTTGTCAGATGTCAGTCAGGTTTTGGAGACATTGTTTGTCCATAAGGCTGATTACTTTTTTATATAAAACAGTACACGTAGGTCATTTTGAATTTAAAATATAGACGATAACAATATGACATTTCATTCATGATATGAATGCAGGGCTCCTGAGTAAAAAAACAAACTACAACAATAGTATGAAGTAAGTCTGACAAAGTAAGTAATGTTGTTTAAATACTTTGGTAATTGTGGAAATATCAAGTGAAATTTCCAGAAAGAGTAAAGCTCTTAATACAATATAGATCAGCCTCAGTTGGAAATATTCAGCACCAGCTTGACTGACAGTACAGTACTTATTTGGCATTATATTCTGTCACCCACCTTACTTTTAAACTGAATGCATAGATAGATATACTTTATTGATCCCAAGCTGGGAAATTACAGCCAAGCTGGGAAATTACAGTGTGCATGTGTTTGAAGCATCTCTGCAGAATGATATAAGCACATTTTAAAACGTGTTGAGAGGAGATCTGTACTAGATTGTAAGGTATAAACTATGAAAACTAAAACCAAATCCCAAAAATAAATCCTTGGCTTACGTGCATTTCTCCGTTTCTGTATTTTCTGTGGAAATAGCTTCTCTCCAAGGATCACTGAATGACACTTCTTAAGTTGTCACTGGAAGGCTGAGGTGGCCTAGAAAAACTGAGCGATGCAGTGGTTGTCCCTTGAGACTGGCTGTCTCTTCCTCTATTCGCTACACTTGACAGTTTTTTTTGCGTGTAACATACAGGCACAGGCAGGAAGCAACGTGGCAGCTGATATGAGACTATATTTGACCAAATTCAGTGAGGCAAATAGTAGACTGGCTTAAAAATAGATTGCTTTAGAGTATAAATGCAGTCAGAGTAGTCTGGTGGTGTAGGGAGGCTTTTTTTTACCAATCCATTCAGCCAGAAAATGTGTTCAGCTACAATTTCTATAAATGATCTGTTGTGGGTTTCTGAGACCTCCAGGTGTCCTTGGGGGGCTTCCCTGAGCAGAGTTTTATTCTAATTATGAGAAATGTTACTTCACCTCATTTCACTCACTGTTTCACAATGTTCTTCAACAGCTTCCCAGATGAGGATCAACAAGGCATCGCATCATACTAAATGCAGCATGCTTGGCATTAAACGTTTATTAATAATTTCTAAGTAGCGTAAGTGATGGCAAAGCAGTCTCCAACTCTCTCTCTCACACACACACGCGCGCGCGCGCTCTCGCTCAACCTCGATATGAAACACAATGTCACACATAAACTGTTGAATCAATATGCGTCTCTTGTTATATAACGCCATGATCAAACTTTTGCAGCCTAAGAAGCAGCCTCACTTGAATGTATGACGGTACCAGCTGGATGCATCATGGAAGTGGTTGCTACAGCAACGGGGATCCGGAGGGTGGTTGATTCCTGTCGAGCCGTCGAGCATCAAGTGACTTTATGATTCAGTCTGAAACGTATAGCCTACGGTAACAGCCTCCATGCAAATGATCACCAATCCATATGCAACACATGAAGGTCAAATGATTAAATAGTAGATAATAGTCCGTCGCATCGTCGCTTATATCTACCCGAAACACCCGAGTGTGTAGAGACAGCCTATAGCCCGCATACGCAATCACAGAGCCGGGGTGGATTCCCAATTGGACTTTCCAGCAGATCAGAGGGATTTCCCAGAAGCTTACCTGGATGTGGAGAGTCTTTCTGAAGAGCCCCCATGGAAACAGATCTCTTGCCATGGCAAATGCAGAACATCTCACAACAGCCGCTGAAAGGATTAAAAAAAAAAAAAAAAAATTGGCGTACACTTCATACGGTGTCAGGCAACGCCTACTGGACTGACCCTGGAAAATTTCCAAATATTTTACATTATTAATTCAGTCGGCGGGTGCGTGGATGTGCGCCTTGATGCAGCGCAGCGGCACACTGAGCTGAGCCGCAGAGAAGTGAGGCTCATACTGGCCATGATCACTTCTGGGGCGTTTTGACCAATTACAGGAGGAGGATGGGTGACAGCTTGTTTAGAAGAGAGCGTACATGATGCCTTTATGGGTGCCAGGCTTTCATTAAAGGGAAGTATTTATTTGGCAGCTGCAGCTTCTTTTTTTGCCTCTATTTTGGAGGATTTGCTGTACAGATTATTTTAGTTTAAGGGGCTGATTTCCCCATTTGCAGTTTTTTGAAAACCATACTATGCAGACCTATTTGCTACAAGGGAAACTATCAAATTGTACATGTAAATTTTACATACAGCATGTAACATATCCAATTTCACACTTTCGTTTAAGGACAAATATTACATATGTGAGTGGAACACGTGTGAAACAGCATTTAATATATGAGAAGTAGCCTATTGCACACAATATAGCACAGTGTTTTTAGTGACCTCTAATGCTAACTGGCCATATTACTTGTATAAGTCCATAGGGAAATTTAAAGCTGCACTAAGCAATAAACCACAGAGATCAATCAGCTGATCAGTCCACTGTGTCTCTCAGCTCATTGTTTTGGTTTGATGGCCCACAACTGGCTAAAAACAGTCAGCAACTAGCTGGTTAACAGTGGAGCATTTAGTAATTAAAGATACAGATATCTGTCAAAGTCAACTTTACTGTCAGTTCTGCCATATGTGGATCTAGGACATATAGAGAATTGAAATGCTGTTCATTTCAGACCTCAGTGTTTGAATATAAAAGCAGCAAGGGTTTTAAGAAGACTAGGATAAAACAAAAATACTAAAACGAGAACTATGCATTTAAATATTAAAGTTAATCTAAGCTGGGGGAGGGGGGACAATAACAAGGCATTGATCAAGAACAAAGAAAAAACCCCAGTAATGATAACATCTATAGTGCAAATAGGACAAATATAGACCAAATAGAGCTGAAAGATGTGCATGTAAATTCCATCCACAAGATGAGATATGCCATCCACAGGATGAGGATACCAGGATATTTCCCTCAGGACTTGGTAGAAACCAAGATAGAGCTGAAGGGAAAGCATATATTGGATTTACATTCATCAGGTGGCCAGAAACATGACTCCAAATGAATGATAATGTTGCTCCCTGTCAGGTGGTTGTGTAAATAAGCAATTATAAAACATTCATCATAACAACATGGTGGTAATATGTCAAAATCGTGTTACAACTTGTTCCACTAATAGACCTACAATACATAAAATAATGAGAGCTCTGGATGTGATTAAGCCTGACTACATTTTCCATAAGTCATTTTCTCCAAGTGAATAAACAGTAAGCTGTAGATAAAGATGTAATTTAGCACAATATAAAGATGTAAGGCAGAGGTGGAGAGGAAATGTTGAACTGACCCACTTGCTAGCTCTCTGAGGTTATAAAGGGAACTTAAAAATTGTGCAGAAATTTTAAAATGACCTCCACAAGTTACCCCACTTCCGAAGAAAACTGGCTTCAGGGGAGATTTGTAATGCCTTGCTGGTTTAAAAACAACAACAACAACACACACACACACAAAAAAAAGTAATTTGGAGCAGACTATCAGCGACTCATTGGAGGACAGGACAGATTTCTTGAGGCCCTCTTAAGGGACACGGAGTCCAAACTCTCACGGCTCAGAGGGAATTAAGCTGGAGTCAACAGCGGAGGAGAGTGGAGGATGAAAGCTTTCGGCTCCAGTACCACAGTGTCGTGCCACTTTTTGATTTATGTCTTACAGAGTTTAGGCTACATCTGTATTCGATGTGCGTGCTTCCTCCTGTTCCATTTGTAACAGTAGAAACAACATCCTGGCAACTCATCTTTATGTTCACAGAAGATGCTGCTAGACGCTCTATAGTTGATATCATTCACATCATAATAGAAAATAGGAAAAGTATAAATATCAAAGTACAATTTTAGAAGTTTATGACATCACCCTGTTTTTTTGAAAGAGAGTGTTTTATACCTGATTCTGCTGTGAGATGCGAGTCTTCTTGCTGGCACCTTACAAATGAAGAGATACGAAGCTGAGTCTCCAGGGAATGCACCACGGAAAGATAATGGGCACTCTGTTATACAGTACATTAACATGAGCAACACATGCAGCATCATCCATCAAATAAGACAACACTACAGCAGAGCAATTTGCCTTGACAGTTAGATACAGCAGACTCAATGGCACAAGAGTAAAGAAATTATTTATGGCGAGAACATTAAGACAAAGCTGGTATCGGTGCCTGAGATATTGTTGAGAGTTTGAAGAATGAAACTGGAAACAGATAAGGTGTTTCCTGTGATTATGTAATGCTGATTACCTTGAGGCGCTCTGAGTGGGCAGATAAAAAAAAATTCTATTTCCATATAAGAACAAACAAATAACAACCTTGCCGATGCAGAGACGAAGGCTGAAGTATATGGAGAATACGGGGGAGAAAAAATTCAATCTCATAACCTTGTTTAGGTGCCTGATCAAGACAAGTCTAGATAATTATGTACATCTTAATGTCTTCAAACATAACCTTTCAGATGAATTAACAAACCGGAGAACATCTGCATAGATTCCACATTTTCATGCCTAAATTCAATTTGCCTTTCATCAGCAGCAATAATCCTTATTTAGCCTTACAGCCCACACCTGCTCATTACCTTGACCTCCCATTAACATCCAGCAAAACCTAATAAGTAGTCTTGGTAACAAACGACAGGTGTATGTCCTACAGCCCACCACAAATCATTTCCCTTGTCAACATTCCTCGTTTTTGGAACAAATTGTACCTGTGATGCAATTATCATTAGCAGAGATTATGAGGTGACAGTGGATGTTTGAGGTTTTAATGACTCACTCTAAAGCATAACACGGTGGCTAAGAGTGAAAATGATTCACAAAATTTCAACGTCGCTATATTAAACCTGCAAATCTGCATTGACGAGAAAGAGCAGAGACACGGAAAATATACGTGTTGTTAGTCTTCCCTCTCATGGTGAGAGTTCTGTATTGCAGTTTTAAAACTGTAGTTATCACATTGTGCCTTGCTTAATTTCAGTTTCGAAACCATGAAATCCTGCTCTTAAATGTTGTGGATGATACGAAACCTCCTCCTTCATTTGCACAATGCTCACCAGATACCAAGAAATGAAGATGGAGAGAGATATGAAACGTATGAACCTGAATTTCTCCAATTAAACTCACTCATCTCTGGTAAGGAGGCACATATGGTTTAAGTTTCTCCAGTCTGATGTAGATTTAACTGGTTTGCAGGTTGGAAGTTCCCTCAACACATTGTACGTTCCATATGGGAGGATGCAAATTTATTCATGGAGCAGCATTTCTGGAAATATGTTGCTATCGCTCACAGCAGATGGCATGTATTGCTTTCAGTGTGTTTTATGTAAATGAGATGGGATGTAGATGGAGACGGTGAGGTATCATTCAGTGTGACCCTTTTATGTCCCACTCTCTTTCCTTTCCTCTAAATGTGATGAATTCTGAAAACAACAACTTGTGACAAATTTAACTGTTGAGCAGCAAAGTACTTTTGTATTTAATTTTTTTTAGATTAGTGCAAAGTGACATTAGGAAAAGTGACATAAATCATACAGACCAAGTGCCACAAATAGAAGTCATGAGTTGTATAGTTGTTTATGTTAGTAGGAATACTACAATATGCATTGACGTATTACATTTGTTGTATGTTTGTGTATATGTGTATGAACGTCTGTTACAATTTCCCCCTGAATGAATGTGACTAACCATTCTGTAAACTTGCTGACCGAGTACTTTCTTTAAAAGGTCTTTAACCACAGCATTATAAACAGGGACTTAAATTAAAAACTGGGTCAAATGGAAGTGCTGCAGGCATAGCAGAGGTGAGGGACATCCATAGGAACAGCTCTGGTCTTTTACACATGACCTCAGTGGAAGCACCAGAGCCTGAAGATTTTCATGGTATGCCACAATACAGCAAAACACGCTGCACGCAGAGCACAGACACAATCACAGGCTTGTGGACACTGAGCAGCTGGATCGAGGATTTGGATGTTATCAACAATGCTATATGCTTTTAAAAAAAAAAAAATCTGTCATGTGCATGTATGGGAATTTCCGGAGCACATCAGCACAATGGCTTCATTGTAGATATGTGTATCAAATGTATTCGCTCACAATCTAACACAGCAACCTTTTATGGGACGTTCTTTTAACAGAACTGCCTTGAAGGAAGAGGTGTTTGTTTCCTGAAATAGGTCCCATATAATTTAATGACATTTAATTTTTTCCTCATCAAATATAGTTCATTGTTTGGTCCCCCCCCCCCCCCCCCCCCCCCCCAAACACACACACACACACACACACACACACACACACACACACACACACACACACACACACACACACACACACACACACACACACACACACACATTTTAATTTAAATGCACTAGAGAGCAATACGCTGCAGTTACACACAGAGTAAAGCTACTTCTTCTTCTTTCTTCTTCTTCTTCTTCTTCAGGTGAGCGAATGTCACCAAAGCGCCTACAAATGTTACCAGTAGCCTACTGGACCCTTAATAATTCATTTCTTTTTATGTTTCTATAATGTTTCGTTTCATTGTTTGGGGGACGTGTAGCCTATTGTAAGATAAACGTAGGTCAGTATGTGAGTGGATACAACTGGCCATAATGGTAACATAGCTCCACAGGTATTAAAGCCGTTCTTTTTCGTATTTGGACTATTTAGACTGTGACAGCACAATAGCTAAGGTTGTAATGTAAGGGTCATAACTGTTGGTAGTTTTTGTTTACATTTGTTGAATTGTAATTTTGTGAGTTCGTCAGACTATTGAGCTAAACCAGCTAGCATTATGCTAACGCCAGCTATCATTTGTTGCCGTAGCAACAGCGAGCATTCACGTCTGGGCCAACGCGATGTAAATGCAGCGCAGGATAATGCGTCATTGTAAATACAGATATTACACATTGTAATTAGCACAGAAGGATTCAGTAGTAGTGATAGTAGTTAGTAAATCATTAGGAAGTAATTAATTTGTAAAACGTAACACTGAATTTATTGTAAGGGTGACCAGACGTCCCCGATTTCCGGGGACAGTCCCCGTTTTGGGTGACCTGTCCCTGGTCAAAGCTGTCCCCGAAAATGTCCCTGATTTTGACACTGAATGGGGGAAAAATCCGCGCAGACTCAAACACCAGTTATTACGGTAGCCATTTAACGCATCGCGAGAGAAGACGTGGTATGACGTACAGACGTTATCAGGACGTACGACCAGACGCAGCAGCGTCAACAATAACATCTAGAGGCGGCAAAAAGTAAAGAAAAGAAGACCAGCGGCAGCGATAAATGGTATGTTGTGTATGAACTTATTTATTTTATGTGAATTGGCAATAGACTTGGCTGTGTGTGTGTGTGTGTGTGTGTGTGTGTGTGTGTGTGTGTGTGTGTGTGTGTGTGTGAAGTGATGTAATGTTAAAGTAAGTATTGTTTATCTGAACTGAAGACCTAACGTAACGTTATAAAAGTCAGTGAACGTTACCATTATGACAATGTTTTCATATTTGTCATTAGTGAAGCTGTAACGTTAACGTTAGCATGAGATTACCAGGTGATGACATTGTATGTGGCTCTGTTTTGGAAGAGGGGGAGGTGGAAGACTGCTTTGGTAACATATGATTTTCCTGTAGGCATAGGGACGTGAGACTCTGTTAAAAATAATTAATTAATTAATAATAAGTCAATGGTTGATAGTTGTGTGTGTTAGGCTAACTGCTGTATTTTGTGTCGGGCTGTGTGGGTAACCAATGACTGTAGTAGTCATAAATGCAGACCATCTGATTAGCTGATGCCCCGAGTCACTGTTTTTTATGTCACTGTTGTTAGTAAAGGTGTAACTTGTTATATTAGATTACCATGAGATTACAATATTATCTCTATGTTGCTCTGTTGTAGATTAGGGAGAAGACAAGTATAGGATAGACTGATAGTAAAGAGTGAAGGAGAGAAGAGGAAAAGAGCAGGAGAACAGTGTGGAAAGGCAGAAATAAGGAAGTAAACAACAGAGTGAAGGAGAGAAGAGGAAAAGAGCAGGAGAACAGTGTGGAAAGGCAGAAATAAAGAAGTAAATAACAGAGTGATGAGTGACTTTTGTGGGTGCATTTTATAAATGTAGGCTTTGATTTTAATACAGTAGTAAACTATTACTATTGGCTCTGTTCTTGCAGTTTTTCTCATGTTCTCCTCTGCTCTTATTCTACCCAGGCTCCTGAGGTGGAGGTGGATGAATGAGGGGATCATGGTAATGTCACCCATTTTTTGATAGCCACCTTTTGTGTCATAAATATCAGTTCAGTATTCAGTTGTGAGTAGAAACTTTTGACCAAAAAATCCATCCTAACTCAAGCTAACAAGACTAAGATATTTTTGTCTTCCTCAGTGGATGGTTGGTTGGTGATGTCACCCATTTGTTCTTTGTTTGATTGCAACCTTTTGTGTACAGCCTTCTTACTAGAGATGTATTTTCTTGTTGTGACTTTTTTGTACTATTTGGGCCAGGCCCACAGTTTCCAGTGGCACACATTATGTGATCCACTTACCTCTTTTTTATGTTTTGACTTCGTAATTATTATTAATTACATCTTGATGATATTTACTAGCTACTGCTCTGGCAGCTGTCTTTGCACATGACACTTAACTTTGGAAGAGAGATGTTTTTTCTCATGTATTATTCTATATTTGTGTTCTTGACACTGCTGTGCGCTACTGATACATTACATTTGTGGCTGCTGACATTATGATTTATTAACCTGGTCTTTTTGTGTAATAAAAGCTAGTTAAAATACATGAAAAAGTACTTCTCCCCATTTTTTATTTCATAATGATAATATTTAATGATTTTTCACCGACGCATTGAAAATGTCCCCGATTTTCATTTCAGAAATCTGGTCACCTTGGGTTCATCTATTTTCTATTAAAAAAATACTGATCATAAGGACTGTAGTTCAATGATTTTTAATAACTTTTGATTAATTAGAAATCATTTCTTATACTTTATTTTACAAGCTTAATGTAGCTATATGTATTAGAATCAGTTGGCAGTTAAACACAGTAAAGCTACTAAAGACCAGCCAAATCACTGTTTGTTTTCATTTATTTTTTCAGATAAAAACTATCCTTCTTCTTTCAAATACTCAATATGAGAAAGGGTGGCAGTGAACTGACTCAGAGAGAGAAGGAAATGCTGAAAATTTGCCCAGACAGTGACAACCAAAGCCGCTGAACTTGTCAAGATGGAGACCAAGAACTTGTTGGACAAGAAGACAGCCTGGTTCAGAGAGCATGGGCTTCCAGGAAACATGGGTCTGTATCACAAACCTAGCATTCTAATTTAATCCAATTATGTTCATCCTGTGTCTTGTGTAATTCGTGGGTGCAACATTTGCAAGAATAAAAGTTATTTTGTTTGTGTTTCTGCATGCGGCCAGCCTGAAGGAAGTGAGGTAGAGACACAGAAAGTCCTAGTCACACTGAAGAGGAGACAAGAAGCCACAGAAAGCCCAGGAGGTATGTGACCTTCATGCGGGGACGTGTGGCAAAGTAATAATAGCACAAGAAGTAAAAAACTTAGAGCACAGTCCCCAACACCAATTATTCATTAAAGTACAATATAAGCTATCTGAGAGAATCTTCTATTTCTAATCAGTACATATGATTAAGCTTGACACCAGATATATGGGCATATCAGTGCATATTACTATTTTAATCAGTCGAGGTACAGCACTGTCAAGTGTGCAGCGTGCAAATGAACTGATGGCTCCCTGTTGCTATTTGTTCAGTAAATCTTGACACTATAATTGCAGTACCCAGCTGGATTGCCAGTCACACTCCCTCTGCTGTGCCTCTCCTCCTACTGCAGCTCATAGCCAGTCATCAAAACACTAAGCAGGCTCAGGCCAGAAAAACATTCACTGTGCCCCAGGAAAATACCATTTCACAATATGCCCTTAATGAAAGTACATGCCCTAAGAGTGACTCTTAGTAGAGGAAGGCAGCAAATTAAATGCACAATCTGTGACTCAACTGTAAACAAAAGGGTCAACCCTGTAACAGTGCAAAACTAGTACCTTCTATGGTACTCTCAAATTGACTAACAGGTTTGGACTAACAACAGAATCTTATTTATTTATGTTTTTTTGCAGTTTTTATCCTTAAAACCTAATAAGTAAATACTTAATGGGTAAATGTATGCAATATTACAATAACTATGATACTTTACAAAGACTTACGAGTTGTAACTAATTACTTCATGATGGGTTTTTCTCATTATAAAGTCATGAATGAAGGGTCACTGCAGACTGCAATTCACATACTACATTAAAGTGTGTGAGGGGTGGGAGACCGGGTGCATTGGCTGGAGTGACTGGAACTCATTGTTGGGGTCACTGAGAATGCAGCATCCTTTTTGTACCAGCTTCTGTATTTGCGCCTCACCACTCTGTATTTATTTTTGGACATGCAGAAACTGGTTTGCAGTCCGCTCTCCATTTGTGAGCAGTGCAAAGTGTCACTGTCGATTAGTACCACTGCTGAAATGATGCATTTAATGTAAGAGGGTGACAAGATTAGCTACTCCCCTATGTTCCGCTTTACCCAACCGCTTATGTGCACAAGATTTTCTTAAATGTTGGGTACATCCTTGCACATGTGACTAAGCACTTTGCTAAGCTTGAAACATAAACGTGCTCTATCTCTGTGAATTCAACACTTAGAACACTATTATCAGCAAAATAGATTTAAAGTATCAAATGGTATCTGAAACCTTTATAATGCAGCAGTTTGATATTAATCCATATTATATGATTTTGATTAGTTTTTCTTTTTAGCACAGTCAACTTGCAAATATTTCATGTAATGACGTCAAAGTCTTTTTTTTTGTGCACACATTTTAGTGAAACATCATTCAATCTGATATTTGCTTCATTTATGTAGCACCTGTGTTTTCTTTCATGGTTTTATACTGATATTATACATACCATAGGGTTCATTTTTTATTCCTGATGACCTGTGTGTGTCTGTGTGGGCCAGCTTTAGTCTATATAAAACATTTCTTTCTAATTTGTTAGGTCAGTTATGATTAGTTCTGTCCTTAGTTGCTGTTTGTTTAGTTGAACTCAATTTATGTTAAAGAGCCTGAGTTTTTCAAATTCATTTCTCTGGTTTTCCTATATTTATACGTTGTATAATTTGCTACTTTGTTAACTGCATATTAAGTCGTAAATAATTTACTATCATTAAGGGGCTAGGTGAGGGAACCCAAGTGCAGAACACTGAGGCAGGAGGCTGTGACTGGATTTGAAAGAGTTTTATTGCAGAAACGTAGCTGGGAGACTGGGGCAAGGTCTGGAAACTGGGACTGAGACTGTGGTGTGAAGCTGGACCAAGCAGGGCCGTGGGAATGCTTAGGGGAGCCAGGCTGGGCTGGAGACAGGGCTGGAGACAGGGCTGGAGTCAGGCTGAAGCAAAACTGCAAACACAGAGAAAACAGTATTTAACAAAATGCAGACTTCAGGCAGAACCAATTTGAGATGGGCTACAGACATGACTGACTGAGTGAACAGAGTCTACGATCTGGTGATGAGGTGTGGGCAAAACCAGGTATATATGTGGGACTAATCATGATTGATGGCAGCTGGTGGCCTGACTTCTGGGCATCTGTCTCCACTCCTGCAATCAAGTACAGACACAAGGAAGGAGAGGGGGAGAGAGAGAAAGAGCCAGAGATAGAGAGATCGTTGCTGTGATCAGGCCGGGGATGCTCATTTTGGACACCAGGGATGTGGGTTCACCGTGTGCTGGACCAAGGTTACCCTGGGTAACCCCACTGAGTGGTCAGGGAATGCTTAAAGCTTAAAGTCTTAATCTGCAAAGTAGAGTGTGTCAAAAGGAGACTATTGCAAACTACTTATTATACAAGACAAGACTCTCTCCTTGTGCTGGACCCCAAATTATCATTAGAAGCATCTGAATAAACCACATCATCTTCACCCAGCAGACATGAATGTTGGCATGGCATGTGGGAATAAGCATGACTTTTGTTAAGTTCTTTCACTTGAAGCTGGACTGCTCCTCATTTACTTTCTAAGTAGGCCACTGATGTACACGCTGACTAACCTCTTCCACATGCTTGTTTTAGATGCTCAAAGTATCACGCTCACACTCATATTATGTCATGTATACCTTGCTATGATTTCACATTGTTTCTACCTGAAGTTCTTCTTCAGGTGTGACAATGGTGGATGTTTTACCTCTTTTAAATCATCCAAAGAGTCAAGATGAGAAGAACTTTGTCATCATTGAGTAAGTGTCGAAATTCGATATGCAAATTAAAATATCAATTTTGCTCGAGGGCTTAGGGAAGACAGTCTTATGACTTACCAATTGTAATGGTGTGTACTGAGAGTTGGTTGTTTTCAAATGACTTCCAGACATGTGCTGGGGTTACGGCCTATAAAAAGCCTTGTATCACCAGCAGTTACGGTACTTTTGCAAACAAACCAGCGTTTCATGTTGCACAGCAGCAGAGGAGAAGAGAAGCTTACACTGTTCAGAGGATTCAAGTGTGGAACATCATCTGATGTTGAAATCACTTTCAGAGGCATCATCCTTGTATCTGACGTTCACGGAGGTCTTGTGGTATTGAGTTCCAGGTCGTCCTTTTAAGATTTTTAACATTTAATATGAGTAAGGGTGGTGGTGAACCGACTCAGAGAGAGAGGGAGTTGCTGAAAATTCGTCGAGACAGTGACACCAAAGCTGCTGAACTTGTCAAGATGGAGAAAATGCTGCAGCAGACCAAGGACTTGTTGGACAAGAAGACAGATTCTGGTTCAGAGAGCATGGGCTACCAGGAGAACATGGGTATGTATCCCAAACAGCATTCTAATTTAAACTTTTACATACTTTTTAAGACTTGTTGCTGGTTGTGGTTTGTGACTGCGTTTTCTGGTTGGTTACTGCAGTGGAGGACCTAGAAGAGAAGGTGCGCATCAGCAGACGGTACAGGAGAAACTCCCTCCATCACACGCAGATGCTGGAGAGTCAGATGAAAACAGTGAAAGGCGAATTGGTGGGAACGCTGGACCATCTTCAGGAACTGCGCAATGTCCTGCGCCGCTCACAGCAGAAAGCAGAAGAGCGCAAAGCCACAATGGAGAAGCTGGCAGAAGGGCTTAGGTGAACCACCAGCTGAAACGGGGCCTCTACCTTTTCAAGCTATGCTAAGCCAACTGAATATGTGACCCCATGTTTTACATCTTGCATACTGCTGTGCAGAGATTACATCTACGGTAAGAAGACAGCACCCACACTCTTGTTAAATGGTTAAAAGAAGAGACTTGAGCTGCTGTGTTCATCCTCCGTCTGAGTGAGGCCATGACATCCAAAAACGACATTTTTAGAAAAAGACTGTTACACTATCTGCTTCTGGTACAAATATATCCTTCCTTCATTCCTTCCCCATTTTTGCACCGCTCTCATTTATCTCTTCTTTTTAAGGCTCATGGCTTTGAAGGCTTTTCATTTATTCAGTTTGTGCCAAGCACCTGCTTCTCTGTGTCCTGGAAACAATCTGAGGATGATTACAAGTCAGTGGTGCTCATACCACCGGTTAAGACAAAGAACAGGTTTGAATCTGAATGTTAAATTCTTACATATGTTATTCCACATCTCTGTGATGTTATAAAAATCATTTCTGATACATGGAGACTTCTTATCTCAGGCAATAATCAATTTGTGTTTCCTTTGGGTTGTTGGTGACCTCCATACATCTTTGCATGCTCATCCGTTTATGAAAGAAAAATATATATCCACACTATCAACTTCATTTTGACAGTTTTTATCACAGAGATCAACTCCATGTTGTTGCTTCATAAACACGATTTTGCTCATATTCCTAGATTACAACGCCTGAAAATCAAACCCTCCTAAATAAATAACATGTAAGTTGTCATTTGTAATTATAATCTGTAACTTTATTGTCATTGTGATGTTATTAAATTCTTACAAATGGATTAAACGCAGTTGTATGAATTGTTTCTTGGACAATACTAACTATATTTGTATCTAAATCAACAGAACATGTGTTTGATAAACAGCCTTGATATATTTGTGAGACTGACATAGGAAAAACAGTTCAGGTTTGTCTGTAAAATGTTTTCAGAGTTTTGCGGAAGCTCTCAGTATTTTTGACTCCCTCAGGGATCAATAGAGTATTGTCTGTTTCCTGCGGTGAGTCATCTGAAAGCTGTATTTGTGTTTTCCCTGTGGCTGCGACGTGATCACACCTAATTTAGCACAGCTTGTTTCACACAGTGTCACATGCTGTGAGGCTATGGGGGGATTTCAGTCCCTGACCCTGGATTAGACATATTACTCAGTCATTATAACGCCATTACAGGACTATGACCATTCATTATCTACAGCTGTGTTCTAACGTACTTTTTCTGTCTGATACTGAGTGATGTCTGATTATGGACTCAGATTTGGTTTACTGTTATTGAACAAACTCTAACAAACAAAAATAAATAAACAGTGAATAAAAATGACTGAAAAATTATAAAAGTATACAATAGGCTGTTTTATATAGTTAATGAAAGCAACATTTTTAGAGCAGTTCAGCAATGCGGTTGCCATGGAGTTTTGTCCAACTAAATATATGAAATTTGAAATATAATTGAGGCTGCTACACCTGCTACTTAACTACTGTGAGTATGCACATCATGCACCACTACCTTTTTTTTCTCAAAGCTTTGTTTGTCAAGTTTACTTACTTGCATCATGTGACATTATGTTTTCTTATTCTTATGATAAATATGATAAGAAATCAAATCCTGTATAGCTCCAAAATATCTTCATACTTTTGCCCATGTGTGAGTGTGACACAGGAAGCTGACAGGGTCAACATCTTCCATCTTTTGACTTTTGGTGAAATATTTTGCAATGCTGGTACAAGTTTTAAAATTATACAAAGTCCTCTGCTCTAAAATATAAAAATAATTATATGACAAAGTCTACTATTGGTAAACTATTGTTGCCTTTTGATATTTGAACATACAATGATGTGTTAAAGCAAAAGTCAAAACATTAGCTAAAACAAAAACCTTAAAAAGTAAATAGAGACAATTCAATTATTTATTTATTTTTAATTTTTATTTAGGCTTTACACTGCTTGGCCATGCCAAAAATCACTGTTGATATGAATGGGGGTCTGGATTAGGGTTTTCTCCACTTTGGTCAGCTCTGAAAGGTACTAATAAAGTAATTTAAAAAATAAGAAAAGCTTAATGGAAAAAAGGAAACTTAAACAAGATTAAATGAAGCTCAATGAAGGAAAACAATGAAACAAAAAGATGAAAAAAAAATGAAAAAATACAAATGCAAAAAACATGTAAATAAAAACAGAGAACAAACAAGAAAATAAAAGTTAAACCACAAAATTAAACAAAGTGCAAGACAGTAAATGATAAATACAATACATAACAATAACCTTAATGAAAAGGAGTCTTAAACAAAAAAAGTGAAGTAGATGCATATACAAATAATATGAAAAGGAATAGGTCATAAATGTATTTCTAAAAAAGGTGTAAAAAGCATTTCAACCATTTAGATTTGAATTGTGGAGCTAGGCTTCACAAACTGTGTTTCAAGATTTTTGTGTTCAGGATTTAATGGGCGGGTCTGAAAATCCTGCCCATTAAATTATGGCACAAACCCACCCCTGCTGCTGTAGAGGTATAAATACATTCAGCGCACACTACTACTACTACAGTCTACAGTTAGCCAGTTAGCTGAGTTAGCTGCCGAGTTAGCCACCGAGCTAGCTGCCGAGCTAGCAGCTGAGTTAGCAGCAGGAAGCTCTCACACATAGCGTCCATGTTTCTGGTAGAGGTGGTGACTTTGATTGACAGGTGACCCTTGGTAGGGGGCGGGGTTTCAGCGAACTCGGCGGCCACTCCCACAGCGTTTGGGAGCAGAGAAAGAGGCTGATTTTTACACCACTTTGAAGACTAATTTCATATATTTGGCGATTTTTTTAATCATTCAAATATGGCAGGGTGGTTAACAACACACTTTTCTATGGTATGTAAAACTCAGAACACATATTTATTCTTACTTTACACAGACTTTAAATGAATAGGAAATGTAACAAAAAAAAGTAAATACATACAAAAAAATAATATGAAAAGGAAACTTAACCCAAAAAATAAAGTAAATACATAAAAAAAAGTAATATGAAAAGGAAACTTAACAAAAAAATGTAATAAAAATAACCTTAAATGAAAAGGAAATTTACCTTAAAAAGTGAGGTGCATACATATAAAAAAGTAATATAAAAAGGAAAATTAACCAAAATAATGAAGTAAATACATAAAAAAGTAATATGAAAAGGAAACTTAACAAAAAAATTGAATAAAAATAATAACCTTAAATGAAAAGGAAATTTAACAAAAAAAGTGAAGTAAATACATTTTTAAAAGTAATATAAAAAGGAAACTTAACAAAAAAAAGTAAATACAATAACACGAAATGAATAGGAAATTTAATTTAAAAAGTGAGGTAAATACATATAAAAATGCAATATGAAAAGGAAACTTAACCCAAAAAATAAAATAAAAACACATTAAAAAAGTAATATGAAAAGGAAACTTAACAAAAA